>NC_083238.1:10924979-11164979 GCF_032191835.1 Heteronotia binoei | reverse complement strand
AGAGTTACAAGAGACCTTTAAACCTTTTTATCTACGGTTGGGTCATATGCGACACAGTGTAACACAAAGCGCTAATTAACCACTTCTAGCCCAGAGGTCTTTTAAAACTCAGAGAGTTACACAACATGAAGTTAGGTCAAAGTACGAAATAAGAAGCAGCAAGTTCAGGACTTCACTTCCTAGATATTCATCCACATTCTCCTCCACACGCACACACACACACACTTTTTCTCATTTTAATGATATTCTTTATGTGGCTTAGCTGGAGCCTTGGATTTCCTTCGAATGTCTCTAGGCTCTGAACACTGGGCTTGTTTGCTAAATTGTCTCCGTGTGAATCTTCTTCATCAAAAACGTGGGGGACCAGATTGGAAAGAACTTTGATCAGGACTGCTGCCACCAAGTTTTCCTTGCCACCATGTGCTTCTGATATGTTCTTGTGCACATTAACGGATCATTTACTCATTTGAAAAACAATGAGAAACATGCACAGTATGAGGAAGTCATCCAGGATACTTTGAACTACTCTGTCTATAATTTTTGTCATGTGGAATAAGACTGGTAGGAATGTGTCTAAGGCAGAATTCCTATAAACCATCCTCAGTATCACGACAAGACATGGTCCATCTGGGCAACTGACATATCTTTCTGCCCAGGGAGAGATTCGCTAGTGCTAGTCTTTTGAGCAGGAGCTCTTAAAAATCTGGAGCTAGATATTGGATTTGGATTTATATCCCGCCCTCCACTCCGAAGAGTCTCAGAGCGGCTCACAATCTAGCCCTTTGGGCAGGTTCAGCTGTTCTTCTGTTTTACTCAACGATGGTGCCTCCATCCATTATCCTTCCCTCTCACACCCAGAGCTACCTCACTGGGTCTTTAGTTATGGCAAAAGCTATCTTCTTTGGTGACTTTAGTTATGGCAAAAGCTATCTTCTTTGGCAGACTTTTTACGGGGTGGTTTGCCATTGCCTTCCCCAGTCATCTACACTCCCCCCCCCCAGCAAGCTGGGTACTCATTTTACCGACCTCGGAAGGATGGAAGGCTGAGTCAACCTGGAGCTGGCTACCTGAACCCAGCTTCTACTGGGATTGACCTCAGGTCATAAGCAGAGCTTAGGACTGCAGTACTGAAGCTCAGTGTTCCCTCTAAGCTGAGTTAGAGTGAGCTAGCTCACAAATCTTTAGCCTCCAGCTCCAGATTTTTGCCTTAGCTCAGGAAGGACAATCCCAGAGCACAATCATTTATGCAGTAGCTCACAACTTGAATGCGAGTAGCTCACAAAGTATAATTTTTGCTTACAAGACTCTGCAGCTTAGAGGGAACAGTTGTAAGAAAAAGCTCCCCACTTTTCATATACATGGACATCGTGATCACTAGCTTGCTTGCCAGGGTGCCTGGAGTTTTGACTCGCACACATCTGCTCTAAGAAGTGGACTTTGCCCACAGTTTCTAAGGCTTATGTGGATACTATAAGTCTCAGCTTTGCAACAGCATTCTACGTCTCTGGATAGGTGTTAGCCGGAACTATAGATGAGCTTCCAGCCGCTCCGTGCATGCGCCGCCTCGGTCATTGCAGTGGAAGAAGCCGCACAGCCATGAGCCGTCAAGGAAAGCACCTCCCAACATGGTTCGGAGAGCCAAAGGCTAACACCAGCAGAATCCATCTTGTTTTCTGAACTCCGTTACAGCAAAGCAAGAGACTCAAGTATCCAACAGCTGCTTCAACTTCTGCATAAGGCAATCGAGCTTATCCTAGGCGTGGATCCTGCCAGACCGCCTAAGCTTTTGTCCAACGGAACCCAAGACAAAGGATGGTGCCAGCAGAGGAGTAAAGAAGGGGAAGAACAGCTTCACCCAGAGCCAGAGCTATTGTGTAGATCGGGTGTCACCTTAGTTATCAATTCGGCTACCCTATCGTCACTTTTAGATAAGTTTGTATAGCTTGTTTTAATCCCCTCAACTGTCACACTGGAGCCTCCCCCTGCCCATTGTTACCTGGAAACCCAGTCAGGTAACCAGGACCAGGTCCGCTCATTGGCTGGATATGGGCATCCAACCAGGTACCTAGAATAGACTGGTCACTGCCCACCACAAAAGTCTAGCCCCTATGGTCACTTTGGAGCCTCCCCTTTTCTAAGGTAATGTATCATGTGGGTCAGCACCATGTACTATCTGACCACTTGTCATCCGCCCCTGAACCTCCTACCCCCTTAGGGTTCAAGATAGGCTTTATAACCTCTGACCCAACATTCTGTACATGTGCATCTGCCAGTACCCCAGTCCTGCTGTTTAGATATGCCCCCGATACCTGATCAGTTGAGGGTCCCTTCCCCCATCTCCCTCATTCGTTGCCAGTGGAGCCTTCCTCAAAGACTACGATCGGTAATTATCACCCTGTTTGTCCATCCTGTATACATAGATTCTAGATCCTTTTGAGCTATAGTTGCCCACCTGTTAATTCCCCAATCTCTTTTGAGGGCATTTTGGCTTACACAGTGCAGTTTTACCACTCTGCGCCACAGGGCTCTTATTTTGCTTCATTAACTGGGAGTAATATCCAAAGAAATATGGGAGTTGTATCCAAAGAAATATGCATAGTATTCCAGAGTCTTTCTTCATCAACTTTTTGCTTAACATTTCAAGACCCTTTTCACTTTTTTTCCATATTCAGCTCAATCATTTGGGGACTGGGGAGCGTAATCAACATTTTAAGGAATAACATTGAATGTATTTTTTTTATGTTGCATTATTTATTTATTACATTTCTTTATTTCACAAAGCAGATTGTTGAGCACTGGTTGATAGATTTATTAATTTATAGTCCTCCTTTCTTGCTGAGACTCAAGGACTCCCAAAATTTAAAAACAAAACAATGCAACATTGACAGGATAAAGCACACGATAAAAAAAAATGCAGTAACTCTGGATTACAAAACCAGAAAACGATGCAATAAAACCAGTAAGAGACATGACATGGCACAAGGAACACAGAAACTGGATTACAAAATGTAGTTAATATACATTAAGCAGTGTCATGAACTGCAACCCTTTATGAAAGTGACCTCCTAAACAATTCAGTTTCACTACAGACCTAGTCCCTGTATAAAAATGCAGCATTGCTTACAAGCTGACACTATATACTCCAGCTTCTTAGGCTGCCCTTTTAAACAAAACATACAGCTTATCCTCACTATGAAAGTTCCTTTATGGCTATCTGTTCATGATAAGCAGCAGATTACAACTTTAAACAAGCCTTTAGGTATACAAATAAAGATATCTCCTTTGTCCTCATAAAGCATATAATAGATACTCACTTTCTCTTGAGGCCTTTGACTGACACAAAGCTCAACAGTAATTTCCTGTCCCTGGTCAAATACCATCCAGAAAATCCAGGGAAAAGTAATAATTTAGCTGGAAAGAACTTATTTATTAATGCTCTTTGTTAGTATGACCATGGAAAACTATTGTGTGCCTAGCATATGTTCATGCATCATTGCATTAATTGGAAACTTAAATCCATTTGTTATTATAATTTTTTTATTGGAAGACTGCAGTGTACATATATGCAACAGTCTTATTACTTAGCCCTTTCTGCTCTGCCAATATTCAACAGTTTCTTTGCTTCTCTTCAGTGCTAAAAATAAATACAGTTGCCACAAAGCAGCATTCCTTGTATGCTGCACAGACTTTCTCTGTGTAGGCATAAGAAAAATAAAAGGAGTAATCATTGATCGTCTCCCAAACAAGGGCAATGACAGAAAGTATAATGCTACATAGAAAGCCACACCACAAACTTACACATGATGGTGCCACCGTTGTTGTCAATTCTTCACTGCAATGAAGGTTCACATATATTTGCAAGGAGAAATTTATGGGTATTATTTGTGAAGGGGTTTGCTCCACCACATTAGAACATCAGATTAGGACCTGGGAGACCCAGGTTCGAATCCCCACCTGCTTGCTGGGTGACCTTGAGCTAGTAACACATTCTAAGAAGAAGAAGAAGAATTGCAGATTTATATCCCGCCCTTCTCCCTGAATCAGAGACTCAGAGCGGCTTACAATCTCCTATGTCTTCTCCCCTCACAACAGACACCCTGTGAGGTGGGTGGGGCTGGAGAGGGCTCTCACAGCAGCTGCCCTTTCAAGGACAACCTCTGCCAGAGCTATGGCTGACCCAAGGCCATTCCAGCAGGTGCAAGTGGAGGAGTGGGGAATCAAACCTGGTTCTCCCAGATAAGAGTCCGCACACTTAACCACTACACCAAACTGGCTAACTTACCTCACAAGGTTCCTGGGAGGATATAATAGAGGAGATGGGAATTATATAAGCTGCTCTGGGTCTTCAGTGGAGAAAAAAGTAGGGCAAAAATGAAGTAAAGTGGATTTCTGTCTCCCTCAAATTACTGCTTCCTAAAATGGTTTTTTGGGGGGTCCCCTGTCCCCCTTAGGGGACATTTTGAATGCATCAGGAGGAAGAGAAGAGAAAGGCACATTCTACAGGTAGAAATTCTGTTAATGGAAACATTCCAATGAATCCAAGCTATAGTGTTTTAAAGTTGATATATTGACAATTTGTGGTGCCTAAGTACAGAATTATCTGTTCTTTTCCAGACCGCGGTCACTATCCTATGCTATCCCATCATGGAACCTGAAGATGGCAGATGGGCACATATCATCAAGAAAATAATCTTCTCACCCAGTAAAAGTACTGCTTTCACATTCCAGGACTATACTGCCAATTGTCTAGCAGGAAATCGCAAGGCACATAGTCATACCTGAACTGCTGCCACATCAAATCCTGCGTGCTTGTTTTACCATCTCCTCCACTACTCATGGTTTCTGTACCATCCATTAGGATCACACTGTGCTCCTGGTCAATTTATACATCCAGCATCACTATTGGAATGGAAATTCAGTGCAGTTTCTCCAACTTATCCCTGCTTTTTTCTATAATTCCATGCAAACTTCAGTACCTATTCCATATCCCACCTCTCTTCCATCTATATACACAGTTCGTCTAACGTCTGTGAACCCTTCACAGAGATCTGCAACAGTGCAGGAGCAGCTTCCCAATGAGCAAACCCGATTAAAGTCAATCAAGCAGTCATATGGGAGGGCCAATGACATGAATCATTCCAGGGAGGAATCAACTGATCCCATAAAGCCATTCATGAGAAAGGGATTTCTCGAAAGAGTCATTTGAGCAAGTCAGGTCCATGAAAGTCAAGGCGCTACATAATATGATTTTCCTGGAGCTCTTCAACCGACTGCCTAAAAATCTAGTCCGGCTCAGCTCCTCTCTTTATAAAACTGACTTCTTCTCTATCCCAGTAGATGGTGTTACACCACAGAGTGGCATAAGCAGCAGTATATCGGTGGCAAGGAATTATAACAATCTGTATCTGCAATTGTTTTGGTTTTCAAAAATAATTTCTACAAAGACAGCACTCCATGGCTCCTGTTACTGTTGGCATTCATGTAATTCCATGCCCACATATCTTTAATATTTATAGCACAAGCTGAAAAGATTTAACATATGTAGTGATTTTTTACCAAGTAACTGTTTGTCACCATTTATGCAACCTGATTAAGACGAAAGCTAGCTACTAACTCAAGGAAATGCCTTTTTCCCCTTTAAAATGTCAACAGAGGCATCAATGCTTTGCACTTTCCAAACTGTAACGACACGCATGCAATAAACTGCACCAACTTTTGTTAGTCTGTATGAGCCCCAACTACCTGTCATGAGCTACCTGTCAAGGGGGGGGCGGAATTTGCCTGAGATCTGTGTAAAATAAAGAATACCCCCCTCCCTTCAGTCCATGTACATATTATTGAACCTGGCCCTGCTATGGCCTTGACATCAGAAGTCCTGGAATTTTGTTTAAAGTTTTCATTAAAGAGAGGAAATGGTGTATTAAGAGTGTAAGATGACTCTGAAGTAGGGTTGCCAACTTTAGCTTGGGAAATTCTTAGAAATTTGGCTCAGAGCCTGGGAAGGGTGGAGTTTGGGGAGCAGAGGGAGCTCTACAAAGATGTGATGCTGTAGAGTTCACCTTCCAAAGTTGTCGTTTCCTTCAGAGGAACTGATCTCTGTAGTCTGTTGTAATTCTGAAAGATCTCCAGTGCCCTCCTTCTACAGATCAGTAACTCTGTTCTGAATCCCACCATGCAATTGTGACTGAATTGGACCTGTCTGCAACCTGATGAAGTAAATAGTTGTATAAAAGTTTTCCCACTGACTGAGCTTTAAATACAGCCAATGAAGCTCAGGGCATAGTGATGTTATGCTCTGCATTTTTTCTACTAGATATTATCAACAAAGTCAGAGGTACGGTTTGGCACCCTTCATGTATCCCCATAACATTTATTTTGAGCCAGATCCAAGATATCCCTATGGCGAAAAAAAGCATTGACTAATTAGCTGAATATGGATTCATTTTTAATAAGGCTATTTAAAATATTAAAATGAGCATAATCTAAACTTTTCAGAGTGGATAGAATAAAATAGTAATACATTTACTCTATTTTTGACAAAAACAAGAGACAGAGAAAGCTATAAAAATTACACTAAAACTGCTGAGAAAAGGGCAGAAGGTTTGTATGCTTTAAGAAAAGTTAGTGCTCTCCAAAGAATACCACAAGGAGCTTTTTTTAGAAAGGAATCCATAAAACAGGAAATTTACCGTAAAATTGAAACTGTATCTCACATGGGATCTTGTAGAGGTTTTTTTTTTTCCATAGTGACTTTACGTGCTTGTTGATTCAATGAAGAAAATATAGAAAATATTAGTTGAGAATAGGGCAGCGGGGAGCAGGGAGAGAAGAGGGTACAAACTTAAAAAAAATGTGCTCATCTCAAGAAAGAAAGGGAAAAGAACGTACCCTTGTTTCCTTTGGACACTTCTGTGTTACTTAGAGATTGCAGGAGCCACTTCTGGATAATAGATGATCATATATATTCATATATTGACACTGCATCCCTGCTTAAAGAAAGACATGAGCCAACACTGAAATTCTGCTTTGGGGTACATACAAGGGATTCCAATTAACATCAGTGGAAGTTGTGAAAAAGGGACGGATCCATATATGTTACTGTGCTGAAATTCTCAAGTTTCTGCAAATCTCTTCTAAATAAATATTAAAGTGATAATAGGAATGTTTTATAATGCAATAATTGTACCCTCTTGAGACTTTAAGAGCCAGTTTGGTGTAGTGGTTAAGTGCGCGGACTCTTATCTGGGAGAACCGGGCTTGATTCCCCACTCCTCCACTTGCACCTGCTAGCATGGCCTTGGGTCAGCCATAGCTCTGGCAGAGGTTGTCCTTGAAAGGGCAGCTGCTGTGAGAGCCATCTCCAGCCCCACCCACCTCACAGGGTGTCTGTTGTGGGGGAGGAAGGGAAAGGAGATTGTGAGCCGCTCTGAGACTCTTCGGAGTGGAGGGCGGGATATAAATCCAATATCTTCATCTACCTCACAGGGTGTCTGTTGTGGGGGAGGAAGGGAAAGGAGATTGTGAGCCGCTCTGAGACTCTTCGGAGTGGAGGGCGGGATATAAATCCAATATCTTCTTCTTCTTTAATATTACAGTCTAACACTTTTGGCACCTTTTAATGCCACCGGATAGTGTATCATGACAGCTAAGAGAACGAGCTGTGATATGGGAGGCCCCTAATTCAAATCTTACTTATGCCATAAACATATTAAATCACTCTAGACAAGTCATTTTGTCTTCCCTGGCCCCTTCCTGCTTTAGCTCAGGTGGGTGGCAGGAGAAAAATGGGGGTGGCACACTCGTCAGCGTTGTAGGAGCCATGATGAGATCACTCTGGGGCAACTAGAAGTGAGATCATCATGGCACTGGTGATGTCACTACAGTGCTGAGAAGGATCTATCAGGGAGGGTAAGTTTCCCACTGGTCGTGAGTATAGTGGTGAAAACCCTCTCTCTCCCAGCCCCATCTGTGTTACAGGGATAAATAATGCTGGCCTAGCTTGAATGGTTATTGCAAGATAATGTGAAGTCCACCAAATACTTGAAAAATCTATCTAAGTATTAAGTATTATTATCAATTGTTTTAGGGTATTTTGTCATATTTGAATACAGCAGAATACCCGGCAAACATACTTGTGAGAGCTTTGCATAAGAATTATTTTTAAAGTGTACAAAAAATAACTTGCCACAAGAGTGACATGCAATGTATTGAAAGGGAATGCATGTTTTATTCATTTCTGTTTGTTGCCTGATATTTACCAACAAAGCATGATTCAGCTCAGCTGCTAAAATTTAAGAACTTTTAAGTACTTTCAAATTTAATAGTGGAAATGTGAGCACTTAACTCTTATGCTGAAATCAGCAGGACATAATAGGTCTAATCTATAGTTGGACCCATTGCTAAACTGGTGAAAATACGGTTGGCATACAACACGAACGTCCACTGAACCCAATACTGCATGCAGGAGATTTAATGTAAGTAAAACCCAAAAGGGAGAATATGGCATTAATGTCCTGCTGCTTTTCTGGGGAAATGTTCTTGGTTTCATTTTACTTCTTTCTTGGAGTATCTGGACTGAAATGATTCATGATTTCTGGAAACTTAGACAGTATGAGGTGAAGAGGTCCACTAAGATTCTAAAAGTATGCATCTTCGAAGTGTTGTGAGTGTATGCTAAGCAGAGTTTTTACAAGATTTCTTTTAATACACTTCACATTTATCTGGCCAAATAAAATAACATTAACCAAACTCCCGTCCAAAAAACATTTGCACATTTAAGTTAACAATACATTTCCAAGCACAAAAAAAAAAAAATGCTTCTCTTCTCAACAACAATAATTACTTCACTTATAAGAAAATTATAATGCCTGATATCACATGACACATTCCAACTTAATATTAAGCTTAAGCACATTTTAAAAGATGAATTGTGATCCAAGAGGGCTTTGTTGTTGGTTTCAGCATCAGCTTCAACATGAGAAATAGGAGTGTGAGTTAATAACTGTAGATTCAGATATGTTGGAATAACTGGACTGCATTAGTGGCTTTGAGGTTTCTGGGAAGGAAGTCGCAGGCAGTGTTAGCATATTTCTTGGCCTCTGCACTCCTGAGGGAAAGTTGACCTTATTTTCATTTTCCCACTGAATGTCTCATTGGTGTGCTGTGGAATTCCAGGAAGAACATCCTGCAAGAGAACAATATTTGGCACTTATTTAGCTGACTAAGTAAATGAGCTAAACACTAAGCAATATACTTACACTTAAAAGAGAGGTCAGAGTCTAGTAAATAAAGCAAGCCCTTGAAGATTAAAAAAAACCAACAACTTTCAGGAAATGGGGCAGAGGGTTGAAGACTCTCCCTGAGGTATACAGTGTAAACAGCAAATGGACTAAAAGTCTTGAGGAGAATGGAATATGTTGCTACTTTATTACTACGCATAACAATATTAATATTATTTGCAGAATTAGGACCAAACTAGAAATGACTTTTTTAAAGAGTTTGGTCTGTAGTCCCCAGACCCAACTGTCTCCTGCAGCCACACAGCACCTCTAGAGAATGCCACTTTAAAAATAAAGGACCTGGGGAGACAGTTGGGCTCAGAACATCGCCATGGCAGGAGGGCGGAGCTCCTGCCTTTCTCTCCTACCATTTCCCTGTGACAAAATGGTTGCGGGCAGGGCTTCCATATCCAGCTTGGAAAATTCTTGAAGATTTGTGTGTAGAACCTGGGGAGAGTAGATTCTGGGGAGGGGAGGAATCTTAGCAAGGATGTAATGCAATAGAGCCCACCCTACAAATGCTATTTTCTCCAGGGGGGGCGGGGGTTGAGATCTTCATGCCTCACCTAGCTGGGTGAATTATTTTCTTGGTTTTGCAGTTCCGTGTACAGAATACTCCACATGGAGTAGTAAAAATGAGGAAATAACTCCCCATCCCCCCCCCCCCCAATGCCTTTGCAGCATGGAAAAATGCCTGGGGGAAGGTGGCATTCTGAGGCCAGTCAGGTTCTCCTTTATTTTTAAACTGAGATTCCCCACAGCTGTTCAGGGAACTCTGGCCCAACTCTTTAAAAAGACCACATCTCAGTTTGGTCTTTGATGCTGTATTTAATACACACAGTGCCAGCAGCATTCTAGCTGACAGCCAGTGTGCGTTGTGATTAGAGTGTCAGATAAGTATCCGGGAGTCTCCAATCTCCATGGAAGTTTGCTGGGTGACCTTGGGCCAGTCACACACTCCCAGTCTAACCTACACCTGCCTCACAGGGTTGCTGTGAAGATAAAATGGAGGAGAGGAATGCAAGCTGCTTTGGGTCCCCACTGGGAAGGACAGCGCATACATGAAATCAGATCTAGTTAGTCTAGTTGTTCAACAGGTTAAAGAGCCTGCCTGTTTTAGCACGCCTCTTCTTAACATTTCCTTTTTTTATTTTTGAAGATTTTTATTACAGATGCAAGAATAACAGATTCCGAAATAAAACCCTGGTATTGATATAAACCTTGTATGGTTTGCAAGAGAGAACCCAAAGCTACTGCATAGCATTTGTTAAGTTTTCTAAGCTCAGAATTCATGGAGATGCATCTTTATCAGTAAACTGATTCAGTGATGTAAAGTCAGTTTTTAGACAATGCAGTTTAAGTTACCAGGCCGAATTATAATACCTCTGGTGTATTAGGATATGGTGACAAGGCTAGGGAATGTGCCTCCCTGTCTTCCCAGCCCTAAATTCACCCTCCTCCCCAATTTCAGTATACTGTAGTTAGAGTCTCTGCCGCCTTTACAATTGGAAGAATCATTAGTGGGGTGTGAGCAGAGGAGGCATTTTCCCTTGAATTCATCTCTCACCAGGGCTCTTTTAGCTTCACAGTATTGAGAGCTCATAAAATCGTAAAAGCCAAGTGGAGGGCAGGAATTAGGGGTGACAGAATGCATAGCTCACGTTGTCAGTCCCCCATAGTAAATTTTCCTCTTCTGGGTAAGGTAGAACGGTAAGCAGCCAGTTTCTCCAGCCCGGCCTTTTTAACCTGACATTCAGTTGCCCTAAACATTCTCTGAACTTGGATGGCAGCAAACATGGTTGATGCTTACTGATGGGGTGAAGTCTTTTAAAAGTTATAAACAAATATTTTTTTTTTCACACAGAAATGGAGTCTAATGCATATATAAATGTCCCTCCTTGTCTCTGGATGATCCCATTTTGCTTCCTACCAGATATGAACTGAATTGTCGCTCTTTCTAATAATGAACTTGGATAGTCCTGTACTAGGTTTGCCAATCACCAGTTGGGGGCAGGGGATCCCCTGGTTTGGAGGCCCTCCCCACCTCAGTGCTATCAGAAAGGAGGGGGGGAATGTCTGTTGGGCACTCCATTATACCCTATGGAAACAGATTCCTATAAGGCAGAGGTGTCAAACATGCAACCCATGGGCCAAACCAGCCTGCCCAGGGCTTCAATCAGGCCCAGCGGGCTCTCTTCTCCCCCCGCCCCCACCCTGCGAAGCTCCCATGCTGCCGTGAGGTTCCCAGCTCCTTCTGCCTTCTCTTTGCAGAGGCTAAAGCAGGAGCGAAGTGGCAAAGAAAATGTGACATGGATTTCCCATTCTAGCCTATTGGCAGAGCAGACCAGAATGATAAATCCACTCCACGTTTTCCTTACAACTTTGTTTCAATTGAGAGGTTTAACTTCTCAGCGTTCCTATGGCCAGCTAAAGCTTCCTGAAGTTGTGTGCTTGCAAATCAAGTGTCCCATGCTCTGAGTCAGCTTTGTCTCTTCTCAGTGGAGTGACAACTAATGCCTAGTGAGTACTCTAACCTGGGAACCAACACGCCAAAGGGGATATTACACAGGAGAGTCATTGATAATCTGAGTAGACCAGGGGTGGGGAGGGGATCTTGCAATGCCTTGCCATTTCATGTTTTCTCAGGCTGAAAATTTTTGTGGTTTTCTGCTGTGTGATCCTTGTGCTTTTCCTTGATGTTTTATTTTTAAATTTGCATTGTAAAATCCCACAATTGTAAAGCATGTTTGTATTTTAAGTTACAAATAATATATTTAATTGTGTTTGCCTGTGTCCTTTATAAAGTCTCTATCTCCTCTATCTGGGATTACATTTTAGGACATGCATGGCTCGGCCCCACAAAGTCCCATTTCTGTCAGATCCAGCCTCTTAACAAATGAGTTTGACATTCCTGCCATGAGGTATAATAGAGAATTGATCCATGGGTATCTGGGGCTCTGGGAAGGGCCTGTTTTTTTCAGATAGAGGCACCAAATTTTCAGCATAGTAACCAGTACCTCTCCTCAAAAATCCCCAAGTTTGTTTTTTTTAAATGGACCAGGGGTCAAATTCTATGAGCCCCAAAAGAAGGTGCTCCTATCCTTCATTATTTCAAAATGGAGGGAAGGCATTTAAAAGGTGTGTGGTCCCTTTAAATGTGATTGCCAAAACTTGCTTTGGAGGTAAGTTGTGCTTGTCACACCCTTGCTCCTGGCTCCACCCTCCCCACCCCAAGTCTCCTGGCTCCATCCCCAAATTCTCCAGATGTTTCTTGCGTTGAACCTGGCAACCTTATGCTGTACATATTCAGGACTATCAACCTTGCTAGTAAAGAAGTGATGTTTCTTTCATAGCCAATTTGCAGTGAGACAATGAAGAGACTCTCATAAAGACCACTGGAACAGATAGAGCCTGTAAGGGTCAATACCTTTGAAAATCTGGTAGCACCACCATGAGATTAACTTCAGCAGTGAAAGACATGTATCCAGGCTATCCAGCCTCCTGCTGCCTGACTACTATGGATTTAAGAACACAATGCAGTTTGAGGTACTAAAACCCCTATTTTTATAGTAATTTAGCTCTAATGCAGGTAGAAATGAGCATTTTGAATGACTACACTTTATTGCTAGTTTTTCTTTTCTGTATGTATGGTTAGTTACTTTTCTTTAATGATACCTAGTCAGAAGTGTTGACTGCGTATTATGATTTGGGGCTATTTCATAAACAGATCCATCATGTAATTTAAGATTTCATCTGAATACTATTTTTGAATCTAAAAAGAATTTGAAGAGCTGGTATACCTGCAAAAGCCATTAGCATAATAAATGTACAATTTTCTTTCCCTGTCCACATGGGACTTCAAAAATGGGGTAGGAATAAAGCACTTAGGAGGCCCTATATATAGGCGGAGTTCATGATTTGTGGGTTACAAACTGTTCAGGTCTGTCTTAGAAAGTGTCTCCTCCCATGAGTTCCTCTATGAAACATCTAAGGAAATGCTGTTCTGTGAAGCTTCAGTGTTGGAAGTTTAATTGATAACAGGAGAGCCAGTTTGGTGTAGTGGTTAAGTATGTGGACTCTTATCTGGGAGAACTGGGTTTGATTCCCCACTCCTCCACTTGCACCTGCTGGAATGGCCTTGGGTCAGCCATAGCTCTGGCAGAGGTTGTCCTTGAAAGGGCAGCTGCTGTGAGAGCCCTCTCCAGCCCCACCCACCTCACAGGGTGTCTGTTGTGGGGGAGGAAGGGAAAGGAGATTGTGAGCCACTCTGAGACTCTTCGGAGTGGAGGGCAGGATATAAATCCAATATCTTCTTCTTCGGGGCTTTTTTTGAGCAGGAACACACAGGAACACAGTTCTGGCTGGCTTGGCATCAGGGGTGTGGCCTAATATGCAAATGAGTTACTGCTGAGGTTTTTTTTTTCTACAAGAAAAGCCCTGATTGGTAGATATAGCAAGATTTCCCACTAGTGTTGTTGCACCCCCAGGATCCTGTTTTCCTCAGAGCAATTTCCCACCAGTTGCTCCATGGGTGCATTCTGAACCGCAGCAACCTCCAGTTCTCTGCATGGCGATGTAATCTTGAATAGACAGCATCTAAAAATGGTGCAGGGAACTAGAGGTTGCCATGGCTCAAAATGTGCTCATGGAGCAACTGATGGGAAATTGATCACTTGAGCCGGGCAGGGGGGGAGTAATAGAAGCCTCAGGGCAGAGCAATGCTAGTGGGAAACTGGTCATACAGTGCAGAGACTCTGTAATATGAAAACCCCTACTAAAAGAAGTTCACTACACCCATTCTTTCTTCCCTTACTGCTTAAAGACTTTTTTTCTCCTGCCCAGTTTTTATAGTGGCTCAGAGGAAAGAGAAGATTTCCCATACGTAGAAGGGTAAGGCAATCTTTCCCCTCTCCCACTGAAGGTTACTGACTTCCTAGTCATGCTTTTCCTCCAGGTCCCCCATCCACCCCCTCCCCCCCCAAAAAAAGTAACGATGCTGTTGTTTTCCACCTCATAATTAGCTCAGTTGTTCTTAGTTTTCTGTGAATATTGTCAGAGAAAGCTTTCCAGGATTCCTGGGAACACTATTGGAGAAAGCTTCATGACAGTGAAGGAATCTGAAACACTGAGAGGGTGATATCCTTCATGCTTATATGTTCCAAAGTATGCTGGGATGTCCACTATTCCTTGGATGCATGAGCATTATAGATCTGTGTTTGCTTTCTGTTGGTTAGAAGGAAGGGGATTAACAGGGAATATTGGCTGGCAGGGAGCCCCTTGTAACTTGGCTCTACATTTCGTAAGAGTTGTGGACAAGGAGCCGAATGGATTTGTGGGGAACTGCTAAAGTCACCATCACACCCTCCTGAACCTGAGATATCCAAGGTGGCATAGATATGCTTTCAATAAAGAACTGTCTTATGAAGTAGTGAAATTATATGTTAATTCTTGTTTGGTGTAGGGGTTAAGTGCATGGACTTTTTGTTTGGTGTAGTGGTTAAGTGCATGGACTCCTATCTGGGAGAACCGGGTTTGATTCCCCACTCCTCCACTTGCACCTGCTGGAATGGCCTTGGGTCAGCCATAGCTCTGGCAGAGGTTGTCCTTGAAAGGGCAGCTTTTGTGAGAGCCCTCTCAGCCTCACCCACCTCATAGGGTGTCTGTTGTGGGGGAGGAAGGTAAAGGAGATTGTGAGCCACTCTGAGACTCTTCGAAGTGGAGGGCAGGATATAAATCCAATATCCTCTTCTTCTTTCTCTCTGTTGTACTTTTTAGCCACTTGTTTTTAAGCAGTTTATTTTTTACCATTTTTATTTATTGAGTCAATCTTTTAAATTTTAAAAAAGCTTTGAAAGGATGCCCTCCTCTCAGAGCTTATATAATGTGTTTACCTTATAAAAACACGAGGGTGGGTTCTCAAGGTTTCTTAAAAGTTATTTTAACTTGTACTTTAAAAAAGAAACTTAAAAAATGGTAAATGGTAAAACCCTGGAAACAGCAATTGCTCTCAGCTGAGTTTCTTTTTTAAAAAAAAAATGTGGAACTAAATATCACAAGCCAATTGAGTCATGGGCTGATTTGCTTTTAAGGGCATGCTTCTCTTTAAATTGACATTGGAAGCTGGATTAATAATAACACTTCCATTGCAGTAATTATCTCAAACCTAGCATGGGGAAGGTACAAGTGTTCTAGAGAGAGCAGTTGCCCTTGAGAGAGAGGAAGGGGGAAAAATCAGGGATGGTCCCCTCCTGTACCATAAGCATATGTTTCTTGCTGGTGAAACCGACACGATCACAGCTCCCCTGGAGGTATCAACCAGCTGTGCAGAGCTTTGAAATCTGGCCCATCCTTTCTAGGTGAGCATCATAAAGAAGCAGCCATCAACACAGAACTGCCCTTTGTAACTATCCATAGCTGTCCCTTCGAGTTACAATGCTGTTCGCTCCTTGATTAAATATAAGAATATCTTAATATGCACTATATTGAACATGCTTTAATTCAGTCAAATGTTTTTACCATAAGGAGTTAAGAACAGGCTGCTTCATACATATACCAGACATTTCCTGCAGCCTGCCAGGTTACTGAAAATTCTGTAGATTTCTCATGCCTAAACAGGCATTTAAAAAAGAGCCTTATGAGAGTGGCGCTTCCGAGGAGCTGTGGGACAGAGAAAAATCCCCTCCTCCCAGCTTCTTCTTATTTCCATGTTCTTCTAAAAGTCAGCAAAGTTGTTTTAGACTGCCTGGGTAACCCAAAATGGCCACTAAAATCTTGTGAGGTAATCTTCTAAGAACACCGTTTATTTAGCACCACACCTTTTTTACTTTTCATATTTTTTTTTCTGCAAACCTGGCTGGGGCTTCCTTCAGAATTACAGAAGCCTACATCTTAGCCCTGAGATATTTTTTTTGATCCAAACCAGAAGGAACCACCTTTGCAGCTGTTGTGTATTGGTTGTTTTGACTTCTGGTTTGTGATGTCTGTTAGTTGACCTTGAAGCATTCTTTATCGCCCTCCAGCAACTTGATGCCTACATTCCAATTGGCTGTTCTTTTAGAACCAGCCAATCAGGACATGAGGCATTTCTCTCTGGAAATGCAAATGAAGGATCCTGAGGAGACCAATAGGGTGGATTGCTGCCCATGTAAGGGGATGTGTTTAACTCAGGCCAAATGTATATAAGGAGTGGTGTTGCCTGTTTGTGTTCAGTTCTGCTCTTGTTCAATAAACATTCTTGCTTACCTCAAGCTGACTGAACTCACTAGAGAATAGGGTTGCCAATCCACAGGTGGGGGCGGGGGATCCCCCGGTTTGGAGGCCCTCCCCCCGCTTCAGGGTCGGCAGAAAGCGGGGAGGGGAGGGGGATGTCTGCTGGACACTCCATTATTCCATAGGGAGATTTATTCCCATAATAATGGAGAATTGATCCACGGGTATCTGGGGCTCTGGAGGGGGGCTCTATTTTGGGGTAGAGGCACCAAATTTTCAGAATAACATCTAGTGCCTCTCCCCAAAATGCCCCCCAAGTTTCAAAAAGATTGGACCAGGGGGTCCAATTCTATGAGCCCCAAAAGAAGGTGCCCCTATCCTTCATTATTTCCTATGGAAGGAAGGCATTGAAAAGGTGTGCCGTCCCTTTAAATGTGATGGCCAGAACTCCCTTTGGAGTTCAATTATGCTTGTCACAGCCTTGATCTTGGCTCCACCCCTAATGTCTCCTGGCTCCACCCCCAAAGTCCCCAGATATTTCTTGAATGGGACTTGGCAACCCTACTAGAGAACAGCAGCTATGAAATATGTGATTAAACCCAATATGATTACAGTGCTTGACTAGTGGTCTGTTTTTGGCTTAGTAGGCCATAAATTGCTCAGGCCTGCTACAAGTGCACAACGGCACAGAATGTTCTCCATCTTAAAATGTAGCACCGCAAAAGGCACTTTATAACACCACAAATACCCTGTACTTACACAGCTTCCATCAACTCAAGTCAAAGTTACGGTTGAAAACTCCCTTGTCTTAAAGGTGCCACTGGACTCAAACTTTGTTCTGTTAAGAAAAGGTAATTGTAAATACCTCCAATGGACCATGCAGTTGTGAAATAATTCTAAAGGCAGGCCCATTCCCTGATTTTTGGATGTTTACAGCATTTATGACATATAAATTATTTCACCCAACTTTCTTGGCTGCCTACTAAATTTTAGAATGTGTAGCTTGAAGTGAATCCTAAAAGATACACGATGTGAAAGTGACAGCTGATCCTGTTCTTAAGAAACTTGTCACTGTCACATGCGAAGCCATGCAGTACCCGAGCTTAATGATGTTTCTTACAACTGTTTCCCGGCATATTTTTACATTGCATGCATTTTCACTTCCAGCAAAGCCATGAATTTAGTACTTAACAAGACAGAAAATTAATAATTCCGCTGAACATGCTAAAACAGGTAATACAATAACACGGTAAAACTCGCTTTCCCTTTAATTCCTAAATAGGAGTACAGAACAGTAAAGTGACTGCAGCCGTTTCAGCATTATGTAATATTAACGTACAAAAGGTACTTTTATGTAACATTCATGGGATAGAAATCAACGGAAGTGGAAAATTTCAAAGCTGACATTCTATCTATAGCTTGTGGTACGGCACCTTGTTCCTGCAGCACATATGGCACTAAGTACTGAAGACGAATCTGTAAAGATTGGAAGCTAAGCTTTCAAAAGAGCTCCCCCCCCCCCCACCACCACAGCTCTCAAGTACTGTGATTTTTATGAAAGTTTGGTTACAACTGACACAATGGAAGGGATGTCAAATGAAATGTATCCATTTGTGGTATAAAGTTACCAAATGAATAAATATTTCTGAATCTGAGTTTTGGGAATGGAAATGTTCTTTTCAAACGAATATTTCTCTAGAAAAGCATTCTTCTTCTTTTTTTTCTTTTGAAAATAATTTAATATCTTCTGTTCAGAGCATGCTTAAAACATAGAAATAATCAGAAAAAGAGCACTGAGCTCCTCCCCCCCCCAAAAAAAAAGGAAAAGTGTAAATAAATGTTATAGATGATTTGGGCAATAACATCTGTATGGGGGGGGGGGGGGGGTTGAGTGAAATGTGCCTTTGGCCACTTCCATTCTTTCCATGTGCATAGCACTATTTAAAAACAGCATGTGTTTACAGGGACACCATCAAGTGCCCACATATGCCAGTGCTTCCAGCTGCACTGGCTTCCAGTTCAATACTTATCAAGTTCAAGGTTATGGTATTAACCTTTAAACATATCTGCAAAACCATCTCTCCACAGGTGTCCCTCAAAGAGCTTTATACTCTATAGATTAACAACTTCTGGTGACCCCCCCCCCCCCAGCCCAAATGATGTCCACTTAGCATCAATCTGAGCCAGAGCCTTTTCACTTCTGACTCCAAACTACTGGAATGCTCTCCCAAGTGCAGTGCCGGCTCGTGGGCAAATAGCACCCTAGGCAGGCACCCCACCACCACCAGCGCCCCACCAGGTGTGCTCCGCTGCCCCCCCACCACTACTGCCGCCGCCAGCCTCCTCTGGCCCACAGCTGTGCTCTGCTCACCCCCTTGCTACTACCGCCAGCCTCCTACAGCCCGCCGCCATGCTCCGCTTGCCCCCCCGCCATGCTCTGCTCACTCCCTCCATGCTTGCTGCGACGAAAATAATCCTACAGGCTTCTCACAGCCTGCACCTGTGCGTTTAACCAAATGCGCAGGTGCAGGCTGCTAGAAGCCAGTAGGGCTGTAGTCATGGCGAGTGGGGGTCAGCGAGCGGAACGCTGCGGAGGGGGAGGTGAGCGGAGTGCCGCAGAAGGCCGGAGGAGGCTGGTGGCAGCCACAGCGGCAAGGGGTGGGGGGGTGGGAGGCAAACTAGCCGGTTGCCCTAGACAACTGCCTAGTTTGCCTAATGGGTGAGCCGGCTCTGCCCAAGTGAGATCAGGGCCCTGAAGGATTTATTACCGTTCCATAGGGCCTTTGAAACGGAGGTGTTCCACCAGGCATAAAGTTGAGGTGGTGGGTGTCTAATTACATTGCCCTCCCCTCCCCTGCTTTGTGCTGTTTATTGCACTGTTTATTCTTCCTATCTGCTTTGCTGCTTTTTTGTCCACTGGCTAAGTATTTATTATCATCTACAGGCACACATACAGAGACCTTTTATAGGGAGCATTTTTCAACTTGAACCGGATGGTCATCTTGTGAACTGTACTTAATCTTCTGTAATTATGTTTTAATTGCCCCAAATGTATTGTTTATATTTATTGTGACCCACCCTGAGCCCTGGGGTGGGAGGGCTAGAAATCTAAATAAATAAATAAAAATCCCATTTAGAGGCCCACATAATAATAAGCTTTTCCCCCACTATTCATCTCTAATTGTGTTTGTCAGTTATATTTTCTACCTTCAGACCAATCAAACTCACCCTCATCTACTTCCATATGAACCTATCCATCACTCCAGTCATCTTTGAAGGCCCCCACCATCTGAGGCTAGAAGAAGAAGAGTTGGTCTTTATTCTTCACTACCTAAAGGAGTCTCAGTTTACAATTGCCTTCCAGTGATTCCCCACTGGGTTTAATTCCCCACTCCTCCACATATACCTGCACAGTTCTTGAAAGAGCTGCTTTCTCAAGAGCAGTTCTCGAAAGAGCTCTCTCAGCCTCACCTACCTCACAGGGTGTCTGCTGCGGGGAGGGGAAGGGAAAGATTGTAAAGCACTCTGAGACTTCAAGTGCAGGGCAGGGTATAAATCCAGTCTCTTCTCTTCTTCCCATTCTCTCCCCACAACAGACACCCTGTGAGGTAGGTGGGATTGAGAAAGTTTAGAGAGAACTGTGACTGATCCGAGGTCACCCAGCTGGCTTAACGTGGAGAAGTGGGATCAAACCCAGTTCTCCAGATTAGAGTCCACCACTCTTAAGCATTACACCTTGGCTGTTAACCACTGTACCACCATAACCTTGAACTTGAACGTTGCAATCTATAAAAATAACTTTCTGGTCATCACACCAAAACTTTGGCACTCCCTCCCCAGGGAGATTCTTCTGTCTCTTGCTGTCATGAAGACATTTTTGTTCTACTTGGCATCCCCTGCTACCTTTTGAGGGGTTGTGTATTCAGAGCTCATGACGCTACATAAAAAAAAGAGACTGAGCTCAATACTAAGGAAATATAGTTTTCACCCACTAAGCATATACCTTGTCTTTTGTGGGCATGAAGGGAATAAATATCCTCTGTTAGATCATACCTCTATAGGACCAGAATCAAATAATGTTTTTAAAAACTTACTTATTTCCATGCCTGATAAGGCCATTAGGCCACTAGGAAACAGGGGAAAATTACTTTATTTGGAGTAACTCAAAACTGCTTTTTATGTAGAATTATATTATGATGGCTAAAGGCAAAGAAATAGTAATATAATAAATTACTATATTATAAAAACTGACTACCATTTATCACCCCCACAGATTGACTTTGAAAAGTCATCTAAAAAATGCCAGCTGAGGAATACCTGGGTAATATTCAAAAGCAGCACTCATAAAATGACATTCAAAGGATGGCACATTTACATAGTGTCCTAATGCATTGGTAATACATGTAATATAACTCAGTCAAAGGATGAATGAGATGAAGCCCTTTCTTTGGCTCTGGACGGCCCTGGTGAGGGTGTTATTATCACACAAATTAGTGTGACTTGAATATCTCCTTTTAAATGTATTAGGATAACAATAAAGACAGTTCACCCTAATGTGACCTCCTTCTTCCATAACATTTAACACAGTCAAATTAAAAGTGCAAATCTGTTACCACTGCCTATAAAAATAATGTACCTCATATTATTTTAAGACTCTATTTATTTTTGCAAAGAATAGAACAGGAATTACTGTAAAACCTATTTCCTTGCAACTGCAAAAAAGTAATTTACAGTCTTTGAACACAGATAGATGCCATATTGTCATGTAGAAGGTTTGTTGACTTTTAATAAACAGCCTAATTAAGAATTCATAGTTTTAATATGTCTGCATCACTTCACTTCAAGCAGCAGCCATTTACTACCTTTCCCCCTCCCAGGCCTTTGAACATCTCCAGCTTTATTTCTTTTGTAATTGGTATGAAGGTTTTACTCTTTTTGTTTTTGCAGTCAGGAAAGTGAAATGCCAAAGATATTCATTTCGGTGTCGAAACTTCTTATTCGATTGAAACAAGTGCTATGGGGCCTGCTCTAGCAACTAGGGAACACAGGGAGTGACCTCAGACCATGGGTAGGACCAATAAAATGTGACCTCTTCCTACCAGTGACTCCAGCAGATGGAGGGAGAGCTCTATTCTTCCAAGTTTCCCATGTTTTGATATTTTAATTTCTCACCCACAGGAGGGGGTGACGGAGCCAGCAGATCCAATGGAAAGCTCCAGGGCTAGGGAAAGAGGGGGCTTGAGGAAACAGGAGAGGCTGAGCTGTGCAAACCAACCATCCCTTTCCACTGCCCAAGTAGCCCAGTGAAACAGATAACGATCTGAAAACTTTTCCAGACCGTAAGAAGATCTATATTTAATCCCTAGCTGAGAAGAGAGATTCCTTGTGCTGACATCACACTTCCTTCTTAACTATCCAGGCAAGGAATCACAAGTTCAGAAGAAACGTTAATGTAGAAGAAACTGGGGTTGCACCTGATGGCCTTCCTTACTGACTTAAACACATTTTCTGCATAGAGGTCCATGTGCATAAGTCACAATGTGCTGAAGACTCCAAACGTATACCCTCCATTTCTACATCGCACACACCAAGTGCGCATGCACAGCACCAGTGTAAAATTCTGGGGTTTGGGCTCATAGGCCAGCAGACCTTCTCCATGTCCATATTTCAGCTGTTTGGCCATCTGTTCAGGGATATTGACAACAGCCAGATGGTATGTTGCATTTGAAGAAATATATTGCTGTCCCACCCAGCCCGGGTGGGGACTGCGCGGAGGAGACCCCCCGGCGCCTGCCAGCCGTTCCAAGCCCTCGTCGTCGCCCCAAGAGCCTTCCCCACCTCTCCAAGCCCCTGTGGCGGCCCCACCCCTCACCTCGACTGACGGGGCAACAGCAGCCACCCGAGCGACGCCTCCCAGACGGCAAGCCCAGCTTCGAGTCCGCGAAGTCTGGCCAGGGCAAGACGCCGGGGAGCAAGAGAGAGAAGCTGAGCCCAGCACCGGGCCAGGAGGGGGAGAGCCGTTCGTCTCGTCGCAGCGCGAGACGCTCCATCGCAGCACGCAGCCGAGGGCTAGGATGCCCGAGGCACGCCCAGTCAGCCCAGCCCCGGCGCGCCTCTCCCGGGCGTCTGGGGCTTTGAAGGGGGGAGGAGCCAAAGAGGGGCAGGACCCGGGAAGGGGGAAGGATGGGTCGGGAAGCATAAAAGGAGGGAGGGAGGAGGTCGCTGAGGAAGCTGGCTGATGCGCAAAGAGGCTGCCTCACGAGAAAGAGGGACAGGAGCCACGGCACAGCCAAGAGGGGAACGGGGGCCTGCGGTGAAGTAACCCAGCGCCCACCCCCCTGTTTCTGAGACCTCTGGGGAACACCCCAGAGTGCCCGGGAGGGGCAACGGCGACGCCGGGAGACCGGGAGGGGTACCGAAGACCCGACAATTGCACATAGTCATCACATTAGCATTATGATCCAAGCAACAGAGTGGGGTGCCCTGATTGCAAGGAGCGCACTGTCTAAGTGCTAATCTAAGGGGAAACATCTGGATGCTGCATAGGGTTGCCAATCCCCAGGTGGGGGCAGGTGATCCACCAGTTTGGAGGCCCTCCCCGTGCTTCGGGGTCATCAGAAAGGGGGGGGAGGGAAATGTCTGCTGAGCACTCCATTATTCTCTTGTATACGGTATAATGGAGAATTGATCTGCAGGTATCTGGGGCTCGGTGGGGGGGGGCTGTTTTTTGAGATAGAGGCACCAAATCTGCCGTATAGCCTCTGATGCCTCTCCTCAAAACACCCTCCAAGTTTCAAAAGGATTGGACCAGGGGGTCCAATTCTATGAGCCCCAAAGAAGATGCCCCTATCCTTCATTATTTCCAATTGAGGGGAGGCATTTAAAAGGTATGCTGTCCTTTTAACTGTGATGGCCAAACTCCCTTTGGAGTTCAATGATGCTTGTCCCAACTTTGCTCCTGGCTCCACCCCCAAAATCTCCTGGCTCCACCTCCAACGTCCCCAGATATTTCTTGAATTGGACTTGGCATCCCTAACGCTGCACCAAATACAAATGAATAAAAACCGCACACCCTCAGTTCACGGCGGCCAGTAGTGACTTGCCTTGCAGGGCTGCTGTGAAAGGAAATGCAAGTAAGGCTGTAATCCTGGACATTGTGATTTTGATAGATGTCCCACTGAAAATGAAATGTAGACGAAAAGTCACTCTGAATGTAACGCTGCATAGCCTTGGGACCTGGAATAAAGATGAGCTCATTAAACATTCTGATGTGATTTTGGACGTTCATGACAGTGCTATTGCCATCCCTTGGGAGAGAAAATGCAGAAGGTCCCAGGTTCAATCCCTGACATCTCCAATTAAAAAGACCTCTATCCAAGAACCCAGGGAGCCACTGCCAGAGAGGACAATAACAGTGGAAGCAGATGGACTGATGGTCTGATTCAGTATAAGGCAGATGCATGTGGTACGTGAGCAGGTCCTGGAGGATGAGGTCCAGCAGAACCTATTTACTGGTGGGGTAAAAACCCACAGTGGGGCCGATTTCACACTCACCTTACTCCTCCCTCATGTCTGTCTTCTCTGCACAGCGTCCTCCCCGATTTCCTACTATTTGTGGTTTTCGCACAGCAAACGGATATGGGTTTTTAGCAGTTTCTGTTTGCTGCATGAAAACCGCAATGTTTGCTGCAGCCTCGGTGCAAATAGTGGGAAATCGAGAGGACGTCATTGGGCATCACCCCTTTTGGAGGGCTGCGTCACCCCCTCCGCACACAAGCCCACCCACTTCACATGGCCCCTCCCTCATCCACCCTCTGGTCACATGACCAGCCCCCGTAATCCAACCCCGTTGGCGTTTTGGAAGCCCACCCCCCCCCATGCACAGAAAGCAAGCAACTCAGCAACACGGCACCGGTTTGGGAAGCCCCTATGCCCCCCCACCCCCCCAGGCACACAGAAAACAGGCAGGACTCACTCAGCAGAGGCACCGTTGGAGTTTTGGAAGCCCAGCCCCCCCCCCCCATGCACAGAAAGCAAGCAACTCGGCGGCAGCGTGAGCTGGGAAGCTCAGCCAGCCCGCCCACTCACCCCCGCTGAACAGAATGCTGATCCCCTTGTGGTAGAGGCGGCAGCGCGGCCGCCGGTTTCAGAATCCCGGCCAGCCCACACAGCAGCAGCGTTCTAGTCCCAGGGCCAGCCCCTTCCTGTTGGGGGGGGTCATGGGTCAGTGCCTGGGGCCAATGAGAATGCTCTGGGGGAGGGCCGATGGCCCCCTTGGCCCCGCCCTAGTGACGCCGCTGGTCGTGGTGGTCTGGGAAGGGAAATCCCTCTACCAGCTTTCGATGGGGCACCACTGATACCGGCGCCCAAAGTCAGAAGCTTGGGGGTGTTACTGGAGCCCACATTGGTAATGGAGGCCCAGATAGCAGCCACTGCGAAATCCGCCTTTTTCCACCTTAGGAGGGCACGGCAGTTGGTCCCCTTCCTGGAGCGCAGCGACCTAGAAACTGTGATCCATGCAACGGTCACCTCGAGACTAGACTACTGTAATGCCCTCTACATGGGGCTGCCCTTGTCTCGAATCCGGAAACTGCAGTTAGTGCAGAACGCAGCAGCCAGGCTGTTATTGGGTCTCTCTATACGGGAGCAGATACAGCCAAGGCTGCGGGAACTGCACTGGCTGCCAATAGTATTCCGGATTAGCTACAAGATGCTGGTTATTACTTTTAAAGCCCTATATGGCCGAGGACCTGTCTATCTTAGGGACCATCTCTCCCCACATGTTCCCCAGAGGGTACTTAGATCTGGATCACAGAATTTACTGTCAATTTCCGGGCCGAGGGAGGCGAGACTGAAGGTTACCAGAGAAAGAGCCTTCTCAATTGCTGCCCCCCACTGGTGGAACCGACTCCCAGAAGATGTAAGGGCCTTGTGGATGTAGGCCTGTAAAACAGCTCTATTTCGAACTGCCGTTAGTTAAACTACAGTATAAGTAGATGCCCAACATCGCTGAATGTAATGGTACCAACACTAGCACCAAAAATTGTTTTAAACTATTTTAAACTGTTTTAAATTGTTAATTGGTAATGATGGTTAATTTTAATTGTTTGCTTACTGTTTTATTGTTTGGGTTTGATTGTTGTTAGCCGCCCTGAGCCTGCTTCGGCGGGGAGGGCGGGATATAAATACGAGGAATTAATTATTAATTGTGTCCTGATTTTGGAAGACCATTGTAAAGTGCTACTAGTAATCTCTCACACTCTTCAAAGGAAAATGAGCAGCTTATTCAGCATCACCTGAAATTGGGGAGGGACGGTGGCTCAATGGTAGAGCATCTGCTTGGGAAGCAGAAGGTCCCAGGTTCAATCCCTGGCATCTCCAAAAAGGGTCCAGGCAAATAGGCGTGAAAAACCTCAGCTTGAGACCCTGGAGAGCCGCTGCCAGTCTGAGAAGACAATACTCACTTTGAGGGACCAAGGGTCTGATTCAGTATAAGGCAGCTTCATATGTTCTAAAGATTTCTTTCAAGACATCTTTATTGACGGAGGGGGGGGTGTAGAAAAAGCCCAGCAGGAACTCCTTTGCATATTAGACTACACCCCCTAATGCCAAACCAACCGGAACTGTGTTCCTGTGTGTTCCTGCTCAAAAAAAAAGCCCTGCTTATTGAGCATCAAATTAATCATATGAATAAGGATGTAATATCTAAAGGAAAATGTTAATAAATTGAATCAGTCCTAAAATATCTTCACTCGACACTGTGTCACTGCATTCATTGGGCTACTAAAGGGCTGTGGGGCTGGGATGAAGACTGGTGCCTGTCAACATGAAATATGGTGGGTTTGATGTGCGAAACACCAGCGTTCATTTACACAAAATTTTCATAGAACTTTAAATCAACTTAAAACATTTCTGGAGCACTTTCAGAAAGAAACCACTCTCCGCCTTATACAATCAGTGCCAGCAGATGAACATTTGGCAGTGGCACACACAATTTGGGCAATTGCATGCCTTAATACCCATTTGCACATGTTATTACCTAATGCATACTTTTGGGCTGGCCCTGCAGGACACAATTGTTGGCCCTAACGATAGGCTCGGACGAAGCATGGCTTTAGGCCTTACACAAGATCTGCTTGCACATAAAGTACGTGTTTAAACATCCCTGTTATGATCCATAAGTGCTTGCACATGGAAGTTCATCCCTTAAAGACACCAAAGCATATTACAGCCACACTTCAGTCATTTCCAGAATCACTTCAAAGCGCAAACTCCTTCTATTAAAACAGTACCGCATAGAGCCTAATAGTTTTTAAAATGATGGAAAATGTTTGACTTTCCAAGAAACTCTGACTTCAGAAAATATGAAATTGTTTAAACGGCTTTTTTAAAGCAACGTGCTGCCCATTTTTTTTTTTAAAGTCCCAGACCAAGCTCAGACACACCTGTAAAGCATATGTAATGCTCTATTCACTTAAACCAGTTTATGCTGCCAAGGGCTGGATTCCCTATCACTTTCCTGATAAATATGAAAGGCTCTAATAATTTTAAATCACTGTGTACGGCATATGCTCCAAAGTGGGGGAAAAGCTTCCAAATTCAAGGGCATATAAAAATTTGAAGAGCTTCAATTATTTTAAATCGCCCTGTGCAGGCATACAGTGGTTTGAAATCATTGTCATGCCTCACATTTTTTTTATGCACTTCAGTTTGGAAGCAAGTCAAGCAGCAGCAATGGAGTCCTGGATCTCAAGACAGATTGCATTCTTAGGGTTTGTAGAATCTTTCGGGCTCAAGTGCCGTGTTCTACTGGAGAAAGTTTTCCTTCCAGACGTTTCGTTCTCGGCTGCGGAGAACGTCCTCAGTGGCGTTGCAGCCGGAGCAGGCGCTCAGACCTTCTTGGCTGCTGTGCATTGAGATTGCATTCTGCATTGACAAAGTCACCCTCATCCGACAAGGAAAAGCAAAAGAAACTTAGTTTTAAAAACCCAAAATATAAAGCAAGTATAACTCAAACGGTTACTTTGCTGATTTTCAAATTACTCCTTCTCACCTGAAAAGGAATTAATTGTCAGGTATATAGAATATCCCAATCAATAGTATTATCATTGCCCCCCATAACTAATAAAAAACTGGCTGGCCCGTCTCAGGATCACAAAAACTGGGCAACAGGAATAACCCAGAGTCATGGTAAAGATTGCTAGCTCCTTGATGGTATGAAGAAAAATACCATTTTGCAAATTAACTGAAAGGGAAACCATGGATCAGCATAAGGTTGAAAATGTTCCAGAAGAGATGGAATATTATTTAGAGAATCCTGAAGCATGAGATATTAGGGGGTAGGTGAAATTACCAAAATACTTATTCTCCCACTCATTGGGTGAGAACAGACAGGCGTTTAAAGCCGCCCAGAGGACGGGAGGCAGGCGGACCAAAAAAGCACGTCCACATCTGCCTGCCATCCCCATCCCACCCCCGGTAACGTCCCAGGCTGGCCGGGAGCCAGCTCGAAAAGGTCCCACTTTCAAAGTGGTACCTTTTCGTTGCAGTGCCTCTGAGGCGCCTCCCGGCCGTCTGGAAAGCCAGGAGGCTCCCGGAGAGCGCCCGGGGGAGCCACGAACGGGACGCAGGAGTGTTCCAGACGTTCCCTGGCCACCCAAGCCCTGCCCCTTCCTGCAGCGCCATCCGGAAGCTCCGGGGAGCTCTTCTTCAGGCCGGATTTGTTTGGGGCGGCTACAAGCCGCCCAAAACTGGCCATCTGTTACCAGCCAGTATACCTAATAGTGAAGTGGCTGGCCCCCATCATATGACAATGAGGGCGGTAAATTAAGGTACCCACAGTCAGAGTAAGGATTGTTTATAGGCAGACTAAGTAGGGAGAAAAATATGGGTTAGATCTAGGGTTGCCAGCCTCCAGGTTGGGCCTGGAGATCTCCTGCTTTTACAACTGATCTCCAGCTGCTTTAAAGGGTGGACTTTATGGCATTGTGCCATGTGCTTGAGGCCTCTCCCCTCCCAAAACCCCACCCTCTCCCAGCTCCACCCTCAAAGTCTCCAGGTATTTTCCAACACATAAATGGCAACCCTATTTAGATCCCAAAGTAAATCTCTACTGATGGAATGAGATTTTCTCATTTCAACTGTATTTACACCCAAGAAAGTATCCTTAGGACTGAAGCCTTAAAGAGGGAGAAAAGCTGAACATGTTCTGCACAGGAAAGGAGGGGGAAGCAAGGGTTTCCATCTACTGAGCTAGTAGAGGAGCTAGATGAGGGTCAAGAAAACAAAATACAATAGACATAGATTTTAACACATGATATCAGTGGTCATAGCAGCACAAAACTGAAGAAAGGAATGGTCAAAGAAAACACAGTAGCTTGGATCTAGAAGTAGAATGGAATGAAAGACAGTGTGCTGTTAGCAGAAAGGGACAGGTATAGCTGGAAAGCTCAAATACTTTGTATTAGACAGGCAAGAGAAGAAGGTGTTTCAGGTTCACACTTAAGAACATAACATAAGAGAAGCCATGTTGGATGAGGCCAATGGCCCATCCAGTCCAACACACTGAGTCACACATTGGCCACAACCCAGTAAGTCTACCAGCCGAGAAAGAACTCCAGAAACCCTCCCACTGTTGCCCCTCAAGCACCAAGCATACAGAGAATCACTGCACCAAACATATTGTTCCATCCATATCTTGAGGCTAATAGCCATTAATGGAACTCTGCTCCATATGTTTGGGAGCAGACAGAATTATAAGGGAAGGAGGCCAAGACAAAATAGTGCTCGGCCTCCTTTCCGTCTGCGTCCCATCCCAACGGTGACAGGTAGAGGGGTCAAGCGGAATGGCTCGCCTCCATCATTGGTGTTATGTAATGCCAGGTCCATAAATAATAAGATTTCGATCCTTAGGGAGTTCCTGCTTAAGCAGGATATGGACCTGGCTTGCGTGACCGAGACCTGGGTGCAAGATGGGACGATTGTAGCTCTCTCCCAGATGACTCTCCCAGGATACTTGGTCTTCCACCAATCACGGACTAGCGGGCAGGGGGGAAGAGGTGGCACTATTCATACGAGAGGATTACTCCTTCCAGGCTCTCCCGGCCCCAATGATTAACGGTGTAGAATATGCCAGTCTGGCATGGGATGTGGGGGAGGGGTTGGCGATCTGGCTGGTGTACGGTCCACCTAACGCACCGGCTAGCGCCTTACTATCCCTGATGGAGGCAGTAACAGACTGGGCATTTCAATGTCTATGCCGATGATGCTACCTCCAGTCAGGCGATGGACCTAGTGTCATCCATGGCGACACTGGGACTCTCCCAATTTGTTACAACACCCACTCACCAGGCGGGGCACATGTTAGATTTGGTCTTTGCGGCTGGTGTTTTGGTGGACAGTATTACTGCCAAGGTGGTGCCATGGTCGAACCACTTTGCCCTCAAGGCTCGTGTGGAGGCTCCATATCAAACCTGTTTGGGCGGAGAGCCTATTTTGGCTTGCCCATGGAGTCTGATGGACCCTGAGCGGTTCCAAATGGCTCTGCGGGATCCCTGGCGATTCCCTTGATGATCTGGTTGAGTCTTGGCATGACTGACTATCCAGGGCCATCAACAAGATCACACCTCGACTCCCTCTGCACCCTCGTGTTAAGCTGACTCCGTGGTATACCCCTAGAGCTGCGACAGCTGAAACAAGGGCTCAGACGGTTAGAGAGGCAATGGCAGCGTACTCGAGACAAAGCGACTAGAACATCTTATAGAGAGTTTATGAGGTCCTATGAGATGACAGTCAAAGCCACAAAGAATTACTTTGCAGCCAAGATTGCATCTGCAAATTCGCGCCCGGCACAATTGTTTAGGATAATTAGGAATCTTACAACACTGCCTCAAGGCAGACCAAATGCTAGGGAATTAGAGATTGGCTGTGAGGCTTTTGTGAAATTTTTTGCAGATAAAATCACGTTGCTCTGCCACGACCTTCCCACCACATTGGATACAGTACAAGAGCTCGAGGCTCCATGCCTGTCTTCTTGTTCAGTTCTGGATCACTTCAATTTACTTAGCTTGGGGGAAGTTGATGGAATCCTCTCTACTCTACGCCCAACAACTTGCGATTTGGACCCATGTCCCTCCTGGCTAATTAAATCTTGCCAGAGGGAACTTAGATGTCCTATACGGGACATGGTAAATAGATCCCTCTCAGAGGGACGTTTTCCAACACCTCTTAAAGAGGCTGTGGCCTGCCCACTCTTGAAAAAGATTACATCGGATCCGGCCGAATTGGCACATTATTGGCCGGTCTCAAATTTATCATTTTTGGGTAAAATCATTGAGAGGGCAGTAACGTCACAGTTGCAGAGTTTTCTGGATGACGCTTACATCTTAGATCCTCATCAGTCCGGCTTTCCCCCAGGTTATGGGACGGAGACAGTACTTGTCGTCTTGGTGGATGACCTCCAGAGGCCATCTGGAGTTCTGGCGGCGATCGAGGCGGCGTGGCAGTGCTGATGTTGTTGGATCTATCGGCTGCATTTGATACCGTCGACCATCAGTTACTGACCTGCCACCTCGCCAACGCAGGGATTCAGGGGTTGGCCTTACAATGGCTTTCCTCCTTCCTTGATGGTTGGGGACAAAGGGTGGCAATTGGGGGAGAGTTGTCCCAGAGGCACTCACTAGATTGTGAGGTGCCACAAGGGGCAGTGCTCTCTCCCATGTTATTCAACATCTACATGCGCTCCCTTGCCCAGATTGCCCGGAAGTATGGACTTGGGTGTCATCAATATGCGGATGACACCCAGCTCTATCTACTAATGGATGGTTGGCCAGACTGCGTCCCAAAAAATCTGGACCTGGTGCTGCAATCCTTGGCAGGTTGGCTCAGGCTGAGTAGGTTGAAACTGAATCCAATTAAGACAGAGGTCCTTTGCCTAGGTCATGGCAGTCTGGGAAGGGAAATCCCTCTTCCAGTTTTTGATGGTGCGCCATTGAAAGTGGTGTGCAAGGTCAAGAGTTTGGGGGTTCTACTGGAGCCTTCTTTGTCAATGGAGGCCCAGATAGCAGCCACAGCTACATCCACTTTTTTCCATCTTAGGCGGGTGAGGCAGTTGGCTCCCTTTCTAGAGCGTGACGACTTGGCAACAGTAATACATGCAATGGTCACCTTGAGATTGGATTACTGTAATGCCATCTACATGGGGCTGCCCTTGTGCTGAACCCGGAAGTTGCAGCTAGTGCAGCATGCGGCAATCAGGCTGTTTATTAGGGCTCCCGAAGTGGGAGCACATACAGCTGGTGCTGCACGAACTGCACTGGCTGCCAATTGTATACCGGATTCATTACAAAGTGCTGGTCATTACCTTTAAAGCCCTATATGGCCAAGGTCCTGCCAACCTTAGGGAGAGTCTCATCCCATATGTGCCCCAGAGAGTGCTGAGATCAGGTGCACAAAATCTTTTGACAATCCCCGGGCTGAAGGAGGCCAAATTGAAGAGTATGAGACAAAGGGCCTTTTCGATCGCAGCTCCACACTTGTGGAACCAACTACTGGATGAAGAGCGGGGCCTGCGGAATCTTGCTCAATTCCATAGGACCTGCAAGACTACACTTTTCCAACTGGCCTTCTCTTAAGGTGGATTTTAGTCTACTACATACAGCCATCATAAATTAGAAGAGGAGAACATCTAGAACATAGCGCCTGTAAATGTTAGTTTTTAACTTTCATGGTTTTAATTACATTGGTTTTAAGGTAATTAATGAATTATATTGTATTGATATAATGTTTTATATTATAATTATGTATTAATTATATGCTGTGAGCCGCCCTGAGCCTGCTGTGGCAGGGAGGGTGGGATATAAATAAAATATTATTGTTATTATTATTATTATGTTTATCCAATCCCCTCTTGAAGCTGCCTATGCTTGTAGCTGCCACCAACTTACTGAGGCAGTAAATTCCACATGTTAATTACTCTTTGCGTTAAGAAGTATTTTCTTTTATCTGTTCTATGCCTACTATACATTAATTTCATTGAGTGCCATGAGTTCTTGAATTGTAAAAGAGAGTGAAAAGTACTTCTTTCTCTATCACACCCGTTAATCATCGTTTCTCCAAGCTAAAAAGCCCTAACCTCTTTAAACCTTTAACCTTCCTTCATAGGAAAGATATTCCATTCCCTTAATCATTTTAGTTGCCCTTTTTTACAACTTTTACAATGCTATAATTTCTTTTTTGAGATACAGTGACCAGAACTTTACACAGTATTCCAAATGGCAGCCCCCACCCCCACTGCCTTAGTAGCTTTTGGCAGCAAGGAGGCTGCATGACCACGACCCTTTCCCTTCACTGGGCCTTCTCTCACAAGATCCTGAGCATTACTTAGGACCAAGACCAGGGCTGATTCCGCATATGACGTTTGCCTCCCTTTCACTCCGTGGTTGTTCCATGCAGGCGTGATTTCCGGATTCCGCAGTAGAGGATTTCTCCCGGATTCAATTCCCAATCTGTTCCATGTGTTCTGATTCCGCATTACTGCTGCTCCCGGAGTTTCCCCCCACAATCGTACAATTTCCCCCTCCCTCATACGTTTCCCTTTTTTTTTTAACACACATGCGTGTTTGCGTTACAACACAATCGTCTTTGTTTGCATTACAACGTAATGCCAGAGGCATAATACTGGTAAAGTCATGTGTTTTCCTTTCACCCTGCCATTGGCAGGTTATCTAAGCCCCGGGAATCTGAGTCGGTGATCCACCATTTTTATCTACACACGCTGACTGTTAAGCACACAGTTTTCCATTAAAAGCTATAACAAATTACAAATAGATGCATGAAGGTGGCGGGGAGATGTATGCCAAGGGGTTAAGGAAGAAAGTTTCCCCAACCTATAAAAAAATTTAAACCTATAAACATAATCAAATTCCCATTCCCATTTGAGGGCCATACAGGGTGGGGATCAATAAAGGTGGCAATCACCACATCTTTAAAATAGTTCGTGTAACATCACTATGTATTTAGTTGCGTTGTAACAATCTTATTGGGAAAAAAAAATTATAATAGTCAGGAGTGATTTAATCGGAGGGGGGACAGTAATCACAATGCAATTACACATTATCAAAATCATGTGGTAATACCATAAAGAATGGGGGGCGGGTGGAAGCAAGAGATGTATTCAGTAAAAGAAAATTGCGTTACATCATTATATATATGTTTTGCGTTGTAACACGAAATGTGATTTGTTTAAAAAATTACTTTATTTCAGGAAAATATTGGATAATTTTCAAAGGGAGTAAAATTAAGGAAGCATGATGAAATAACTGGGCAGAATCATGGGCGTGGAGTTATGTGGGTGTGTTCTACTGATGCGAGAAGTTTGACAGCGCATTGGCATGAGTTCCGCACATAAATTTCGAGCCCTGAAACCACATCAAAAATAAACGTCTCGCTTTTTGAGGATCTCCTAAATGCGGGGCGACACCGCTTCGGAGGTGGGTCAAACTGCCGCCCCAGGTCAAGTTATGTGGAAACCAACATCTGCCCCGGGGGGAAACACAGAGCTAGCAGAAGATTCAACAGCCTGCAAAGGAGGCCATGTGGCCATCCCCTCTCTTCCCTCCCCAGCCAGCTGAGCAGAGAGGGTTTTTTTAAAATCCCCTCTCTGCTCAGCTTGCAGGTGGTGGGGAAGAGAGGGTAGGCACAGCTCTTGCCGGTGGAGTCTTCTTCCTGCTCGCTAGCAGGAAGAAGATTCAGTGGACAAGGAGGTCATGGTTACATACCTCACAAGGTCCTGAGCATTACTTAGAACCAAGTCCAGGGTTGACATCTCCCCCCACCCCCCGGTAGTTTCTGCGACCATCTTGTTCATGGCACAGTCATTGAGAGAACTTAGAAACCCAATATCCTTCTCCTGTCTTGTTCCCATATTGACCTAATCCATGTGTGGGTAGTTAAAATCACCTATCATGATTTCATGAGAGCCAGTTTGGTGTAGTGGTTAAGTGTGCGGACTCTTATCTGGGAGAACCGGGTTTGATTCCCCACTCCTCCACTTGCACCTGCTGGAATGGCCTTGGGTCAGCCATAGCTCTGGCAGAGGTTGTCCTTGAAAGGGCAGCTGCTGTGAGAGCCCTCTCCAGCCCCACCCACCTCACAGGGTGTCTGTTGTGGGGGAGGAAGGTAAAGGAGATTGTGAGCCGATCTGAGACTCTTCGGAGTGGAGGGCGGGATATAAATCCAATATCTTCTTCTTCATCATCATCTAGCTGCTTTCCATAATTCTGTTGCTGTTTTTAAGACATCCTCTAACCCTTGATCTGGTGGGCGATAACAAACTCCCAGAGTTAAGCTTCCTTTTGGGATCACTATTTCCACATAGCATTTCTGTAAACAAATTATTTATCTTACATTCTTAGACTTACTGGTCTAAATATCCTCTCAGACATACAGAGCCACTGCATCTCTCACCCTTCCCTCCCTAGCCTTCTGATAAAATTTATATCCAGGAATCACTCAGCCTCATCCCACCAAGTTTCTGAAATGCCCACGGTGTCTATGTTCTCCTCAAACACTGAGCATTCCAGCTCCCCCATTTTACCTCAGACCCTTCTAGCATTTGCATATAAACATCTATAATCCCCCAGACACATTAGGATGGCAACCTTCCCCCCTGCAGCCTCTAGACCTTGTCAGGCAGTCAATATTGTTTGTCAGCATCTTAGTGGCTGGTACTAATCCATTTCCCTCTAGAACAGTAACAGCTACCCTTCATCTCTTAGAGATGAACCATACCAAACCAAAGACATTTCATCTCCTGTCAGAGTACCCCCATGATTTAGTTTAAAAACTGCTCTGCCACATTTCTGGTTTTAAGCACCAGCAGTCTGGTTTCTTCTTGGGACAAGAGGAGGCCATCTCTGTTGTACAGGTTCTACTTGTTCCAAAGAAAGCATCCCAGGGCATAACCAAAAAAAAAAACCCTTCCTCCCTGCATCATTCTCTCATCCACACATTGAGACCCGAAATTCTGCTTGTCTAGCTGGCTCTCTGCATGGAACAAGCAGCACTTCTGAGAAGGCTACCTTGGAGGTCCAGGCCTTGAGTCTCTTGCCCAGCAGAAGCATAAAATTTTCCTCTCCTGTGTCTTACTGAGCTGCATCACTGTTGTCCTTGGCCAATTGGCTTTGTATACATGAGCCTGTTGTGGGGGGGGGGGGGAGGGGAGTCTTGCAACATTCAGCGGGGGGGGGCATGTTCTGTTTTGATTAAAATCTACTTGCTTTGCATGTGATCAGGCAGACTCAAAAACATTGTGCCTCCCCATGGCTTCAAGTTTTTAAATCCAACTTAGTCAGCTGAGAGATCTAGGCCAGGGTTTCCCAAACTCCCTCCCGCCCCCCGGGCCCGATTATTTTTACACTGAAATTTGGAGGTGGAGGCAGGAGACAGGAAATGATGTACAAACATGCATAAAACTCTTGCAATATTTTGTTTAGGAAAGGTATAGTGGGATTTTGCAATGCAATTTAAAAAATAAAACGTCAAGAGAAAGCACAAGGATCACACAGCAGAAAACTAAAAACATAAAATGCTCTCAGCCTGGGAAAACATGACATGGCAGGGCATTTCAAGCTTCTCTCCCCCCCCCCCCATCTACTCGGATTAGCAATGGCAAGGGAGGGAGGGAGGAAGCAAGGAAGGCCTTGACACAGAGAGAGAGAGGGGGAGAGGAAGGAAGGAAGGAAGGAAGGAAGGAAGGAAGGAAGGAAGGAAGGAAGGAAGGAAGGAAGGAAGGAAGGAAGGAAGGAAGGAAGGAAGGAAGGAAGGAAGGAAGGAAGGAGAGAGACTGACAGAAAGAGAGGGGGGAGTGGAAAATAAAGCAAGTAAGGAATTGCCTTCCCCCCTCCTCCCTAGGCATATGCTTAGTTTGAGCCCCTCCTCCTCTTTCCTCCCTCACCCCAGGTCAATTTCAAGGTCCGAAAAGGCGATCGAGTGTGGCTCGGGGCTGTGTAAAGGCACCCCCTCAAGACAATCACCTGATCAGCGGCAAAAATAGCACTGTGGGCTCAGATGCCCAGTTTGCACGGAGGCCTTCTCTTTAGGAGGCCTCTCTGTAAACCCCACACCCTGCTGGATCTCCCCGGTGCATGGGGAAGCCCAGCAGGGCCAGATCACCCAGTTTGCGTGGATACCTTCTTCTGAGGAGGCCTCCCTGCAAACTCCACACCCTGCTAGAGCAACCCACAGCACAGGGAAGCCCAGTAGGCTGATGCCCAGTTTTCACAGAGGGCCCAGCCCCCCCAAGCCTCTCTCACCCCTGCATTTACCATAACTTTTGGGGAGAACTCTGTGGGAAAAGAGCTACCTGTGGCAAAGCACCGACTGTTTAAGCGGCTGGACCAGCAATGGCAGCTGCTCTGACCTCGTGCCTGCTCAGTATTGAACAAGCCCTGCCTTCCAAAAAAGCCCGGGCTTCACACCAGCCACTCCCACACACAGTTATCCTTGGGGAAGTTGGGAGCCTGAGTTGCTTGTTAGGGAGTGCAAAATGCAGGGCAGCTCAGCCAGAAGAGGCTGCTGGGGGTGGGGCTACCTAGGGCTTCTTTTGTGGCCCAGTAAAGAGTGCCCTATGACCTGGGACTGGGTCCCAACCCACCAGATTGGAAACGCCAATCTAGGCCATGAATCTGTGTCTTGTATCATCATTCATCATCATATATTCTGCTTGTTTTTCCTCAGACCTTTGCTTTCATCCACCTAGTCTGTAGTGGTGGGTTGCCTGTTCCCTATGTCTGCTCAAGACTTTTGCTTAGAGCAGCACTGGCCTGTGGGTGCGTGCCCCTCGCCCCCCCCCCCGCTGTCACCTCCCGCCACCGCTGCCCCCCTTACATGCTGCTGCTAGGTAGCACCGTGCTCCATTCCCCCCTGCCACACCACACCAAGGCTGGTCCTTACTGACTTCGATGCAGCTGGTGCGGCTTCTGCTTCTTTGAACAGCCTGCGACACGAGAGGAGACTTCGGTCCCCCTCCTTCCCGAAACCTGAAGTGTCCAAAGAAGTAGAAGCTGTGCCAGCCTCCTCAAAGGCAGTAAGGACCAGCCTCAGTGCAGCGCAGTATGGTGTGCAAGGGGGCAGTGATGAAGCGGGAAGGAGGGCGGCAGTGGGCTGGCGATGGGGAGAAGGAAGGGGATGGCGATGGAGGGGAGGGGAGGGAGGGAGGCAAACTAGGTGTTTGCCATGGGCATCAGGAAGGGGGAAGCCCAATTCTGTGCCCCCTACCTCCTGGCTCCCTAGGCAACAGCCTAGTTTGCCTAGTGGGCGAGCCGGCCCTGGGTTAGAGGAGCATTCTTTGACTGTTTAAAAGCCTCAGAATCTTCCAGCTGCCATGCCTGCTATAAGTCTGATCCAGGTTGTGTGCCCAACACATAAAAAACAGCATCCACTGGATTTGTTTTGTACAGATCTTATTACATCTCAGAAGGCTCAGGTAGGGTCAAGCCCTGATTAGTTTTTGGATGGGAGACCACCAAAGAATTCCAGGTTCTCTGTGCAAAGGCAGGCAATGGCAAACCACCTCTGTTAGACTCTGTTAGCACCAGGCACTTTAAGGTGAAAAACTGCTGATGCAACATTATGTAACTCCAACTATACTAGCTAATGAGAGGCATGTGAAGCTAGTTAAGTGGGGTGGAACATGATAGGCCAGCTCTACCATAAGAACCAGCAACCTAGTCCTTAGACTTTGCCTTGGGTGGATGAGGAGGAAGGAGTGTTGGAGACGTGGAGAGCTATTTGATAACAGAGACCGTTACTCTGTCCGTTTGACTGATGATGGCAATGACCCTGGTATGTGTAGACTAAGCTTTGGATTTGTGACTTTGTACTTCTGACCTGGATGGACTGACTAACTGTGCATTGCCTACTTTGGACTGCCTTTAACCACTCTTATGCTGTAACCCCAATACACTTGTTTCAACCGGCTTACTGAAGTTGTGTCTTTGTAGACTTTTTACTCGAGGCTGCTCTTATCAGCACACTCATACTGCGGGACTTCCACGCACTACTGACATCGGTTGTGGGCCCAGCGTGGTCTGCAGGAGAGTAAGCACTGTCTGCAGCAGCACTCGCCAGAAGTTCTACTCGTGAGTAAGCGCACAGTTTGGGGCGTGGCACTCTGTTTGTGTTACAGGCAACTATGGAGTCCAGTGTGCATATCTCTGGCTTCTTGATAAAGAGGCTTAACAGAGATAATTTCGTAACATGGTCAGAGAAGGTCACTTTACTGTTGAAGTTCCAGGGGCTGTGGGAGTACGTGGCACACCCCCCGGACATAGCTACACTACATGCCGTGGATGATGCCGAGGTGATTGCAAAGCATAAGAGCAATGACGAGAAGGCATTTGCATTGCTAGGCTTGACCTTGGAGGATTCACAGCTCATTCATATCAAAGGGGCCGACACAGCCAAGTCGTGCTGGGATGCACTGAAGGCGATATATGAGAGAGAAAGTGTTGGGTCACACATTTTCTTAATGAAAAAGCTCTTATCCACACGTCTGGAGGCAGGTGGAGACATGATGACTCATCTGGAGCACATGACTCGTATGTTACACCAGCTGCAGGACAAGAAGGTAATTTTTACTCCCCTGCAGCAAGCCTACATAATCCTATGTTCTCTGGACAGTACGTATGACCAATTTGTGGCTAATCTTGACATTATTCCACAAGCTGATATTAACGTGTCCAGTATCACCCAACGCCTGTTGAATGAGGCTATGAGACGGAAGGACGCAGCTCACTTTCATTCAACAATGAATATTCCTGCCCGGGAGGTCCTTAAAGGGGCAGAGTGCAAGGCAGTAGTAGCTAAAACAAAAGCTGTGCGTAAGTGCTACTTATGTGGAAGCACACAACACCTGCAACGCCAGTGTTCTTTGTACAAGAAGAAACATTCTCCAGCTGTTACCAAAGGAGGTGGGTGCAATGTAATCATTAATAATTCCTCCAGCAGCAGCCAGCAATTCATGATTGACAGTGGTGCTACGGAGCACATTGCCAAGGACAGGAGGCTCTTTGAGACTTTTACTCCTACGCAAGGTCAGAGCGTGAAGCTTGCAAATGGGCTGACTGCCAATGTAGCTGGGAATGGGCTTGTCAACATCCCGAGCCTGGGGAGGAAATTCCTAATGCTCAATGTTCCAAGTCTGAATTATAATTTGTTATCAGTTTCTGCTTTAACTGAACAACAATATAAAGTTTGTTTTACAGCTACTGACTGCAATATATGTACAGGTGAAATTACTGCAAAGGCTAAAAGGAAAGGCGACCTCTATTTCCTGGAGAAGGAGCAAACAGTACAACATGTGAGTACTAATGAACCCCTGCATGATAACTGCATTCATCTTTGGCACCGCAGGCTGGGGCACCTTAATTTCCAGGCAGTAAAGAAGACGCTTCAAGCAGCTGGAATTAAGACCAAGCCATGTGGGTGTTATATTGAATGTGAGGTGTGCAAGGCTGTTAAATCCAAAACGACAGCTACCATATCTCCAAGCAAGTTTCAGTCTGATGACATACTCGACCTGGTGTTCCTCGACCTGATAGGTCCATTCCCAACAAAGAGTCTGGGCGGAGCAAAATTTGCATTATGTATCGAAGACCACTTTTCAAGGTATGGATTCTGCTACCTACTTAGGTCTAAGTCAGAAACATTCCAAGCATTTCATAATTGGCTTCGGTTTGTGCACCGCAAGACAGGGAAATACCCTAAGACTATTCTGAGTGACAACGGTACTGAATTCTGTAATGAGCGGATGATTGCTCTGTGCAGGAGGCATGGCATTGAAAGGAAATGCACAGCACCTTACCGCCCCCAGCATAATGCTTTCTGCGAACGCAGAAATCAGACCCTGACCAATATGTGTATGTGCATGTTACAAGACAGTAATTTACCTATGAGTTACTGGGGCAAAGGCATGATGTGTGCGTCTCATGTATTAAACTTGTCTTGGTCGTCAGCTACAGGTATGAGTCCTGCAGAGGCGTGGTACGGCAAGAAACCTTCCTTAGAGCATGTCAGGATATTTGGGATTCCAGCGTACGTCCATATCCCTAAGGAGCTCAGGCGGAAAGGAAAAAATAAGGCTGTAAGATTGTTGTTTGTTGGCTATACTAACAACCATCGAGCTTTCAGGTTTTGCCGTGATGGGGAGAAGAAAATAACGACTAGCGCATCGGCTAGCTTTCTTGAAAAAACTGTTGGCTGGCAACGAACGTCCTCAACTCTAATCATTCCGGCAGGAGTGAAACAAGAGCCGCTACCCGTTCTTAGGAGGGGGAGGAGGAGCCCGTCGCCCAGCAACGGAGACATCAAGGATGAACCGTTAACTCCTACATCGCCAGGAGCCGGTGTTTCTCTGCAACCTGAGATGGCAACACAACAGACTGTGTCTGATGAAGCTGAGGAACCAATTCTTCGGCGGTCCACTCGAGAAACGAGGCCACCTGATCGCTACAGTCCAGGACAGACATGCGCAGTGATTGCTGAGCCTTCGAGTTATGAAAGCATACAGCATCTATCAACAGACGAGCAGGCTGGATGGCGCGCTGCAATGAAGTCTGAACTAGAGTCCCTGCAAAACCAGCACGTCTATGAGGAAACGACTCTACCTATCGGTCAGAGACTCATAGGGTGTAAATGGGTGTTTAAGCTGAAGGCTGGCACAGATGGTACTACTCAGTACAAGGCCAGACTTGTAGCCCAAGGGTTTTTACAGGGGGGGCAAGACTATGACGAAACCTTTGCGCCCACACTAAAGGCTACATCACTGTATTGTGCTCTCACAATTGCTGCCAAACAGAAATGTTTAGTTAGGCATCTTGATGTGAAAACAGCATACTTACATGCACCACTGAGGCACAGTATATATATGAGAAAACCACCTGGTGTCTCAGATGATGGTGATAATGCTAACACTTGTTGGTTGCTTAAGAAATCCCTGTATGGATTAAAGCAATCCGGGTTCAAATGGAACCAACATTTGGTAGATAACCTTAAAATGATGGGTTATAAACAAGGAGTTGCAGATCCCTGTGTGTTCATGAAGGGAACAGGGGAGCAACGTTCCATCATCTTAATATTTGTTGATGATCTGGCACTGATATGCAAAACTGCCAAAATAATGAGTGATACAATAGATGCTCTGAAAGCAAAATTTACTGTAAGAGATCTAGGAGAGATCAGGCAATATGTTGGATTAGAAATTGCTAAAGTACATGATGGGTACAGGGTATCACAGAGGGCAAAGATATCCCAATTACTAAAACAGTTCAAGATGGAACAGTGTAAAGGGGTACAAAATCCTATGCTACCATGTAATGAATCTGAATGTGAACAGAGTCCACTGTTTGACCAAGGAATATATCAATCCCTGATTGGAAGTCTGTCATATCTCGCAAATTGGTCCAGACCGGATATAGCCATGGCCACTAATGTTTTGGCTAGAGCTGTTAAAGATCCTAGGCAAATGCATTGGCTAGCAGCCAAACACATATTAAGATATTTAAAGCAAACCATAGACTTGAGTTTATTCTTAACACCTACTGGTGATCTTGATATGTACGCCTATGCGGATGCTAGTTTCGCTAATGATCCTAAAACTAGACAGTCCACAACTGGAATGGCTATCTTTCTGGGTGGCGCCCTAATTGGGTGGAGATCACTGAAACAAAAACACGTGTCTCTGTCCACCTGCGAGGCAGAATACGCAGCATTAAGCGCAGTGTGTACAGAAATCATTTGGTTCAAACAACTGTTGTTGGATTTTGGCATATGTCACATGAATCCCATTGTTGTAAGGGAAGACAATCAGGAAGCTATCCAGTCAGCAACCTCTCATGGAGTCAAGAATCGGTCTAAACATACAGATGTACGCTTTCATAATGTGAAGCAATGTTTAGAGGACAAACTGATAGCACTGGAGTACTGTGAAACGAATGCCAATATCGCAGACTTGTTTACCAAGCTTCAAACCCATGTAAAGCACAGAGAAAGTTGTATAGCTTTGGGTCTTAGAAAATGAGACAGTAATGTCATGCTGTATGAATGAATGAATGTTAAAGGAAAATGAAAAATGTTTTATGATGAAAATGTATAGTACATGTCGTTACATAAGGGGAGGGTGTTAGCACCAGGCACTTTAAGGTGAAAAACTGCTGATGCAACATTATGTAACTCCAACTATACTAGCTAATGAGAGGCATGTGAAGCTAGTTAAGTGGGGTGGAACATGATAGGCCAGCTCTACCATAAGAACCAGCAACCTAGTCCTTAGACTTTGCCTTGGGTGGATGAGGAGGAAGGAGTGTTGGAGACGTGGAGAGCTATTTGATAACAGAGACCGTTACTCTGTCCGTTTGACTGATGATGGCAATGACCCTGGTATGTGTAGACTAAGCTTTGGATTTGTGACTTTGTACTTCTGACCTGGATGGACTGACTAACTGTGCATTGCCTACTTTGGACTGCCTTTAACCACTCTTATGCTGTAACCCCAATACACTTGTTTCAACCGGCTTACTGAAGTTGTGTCTTTGTAGACTTTTTACTCGAGGCTGCTCTTATCAGCACACTCATACTGCGGGACTTCCACGCACTACTGACAGACTCACCACAAGTCAGCTGTGGACAGCACTTTACACATGGACAATGATCAGCAAACTGATAGTCTGGTATGGAGGCTCCAGATTAAGCTGGTGCTATGGTCAGGTCATTATCTGCTGGAGATACATGTGAATATGGTTCATATCCCCTATGTCATTATCTGCTGGAGATACATGTGAATATGGTTCATATCCCCTATGTCCCTGAAGCGCTTATTCCCTGCCCGTCTGCTTTCCAGTGTACACAGTTAAAACCTTTGCATCTTTCCTATAAAGGGCAAGCAGATGGTCTGCCTGTCACCCAGTGGGGGGTAGAAATAGCCTTTGTTCTTATTTCTCCCCAAACTGCCTTAACTACTTGTCAACTAGTACCAGCTAAGTTTTTCTTCTGCCTAGCAGGCAAGGCTCAATGGCTCGTAGAAACACAGAGGCCTCTCATAAAGCCAGTGAGATTGTGCAGTGGCTGATGAAAAATCAACACTGTGCCCATATACCCTAATCAAAATGATCCTGTTTGATGGGAAGATGGACTAACAGTTCTGGTTGGACAAAGTGCCTCTCAAGTACATATTGACTGGGTCTCTCTGCCATCACTCCCCATCCTGCTGCCCAGGAAAATGAAGCCAGAAATGCGTCATGAGAATAAATGTTAGCTCAGAAGGTTTCTTACTACTCCTGAATATCAGAAACAATTCTGTTCAAATATGAAGCCTTTTAAATATTTACAAATGGGCATTTGGATCTTCATGAATAAGAAGTCTTTTTGAACATCCCTACTAATTAGGAAGGGCCAATTTTAATCAGTGGGGCTGACATTTCGAGACATTGTTGTCCATCATTTGGTGTTGAAAGAGGGGATTAATAAACAGTTCTATATAATGAGCAAGAGCTTTTGTTTACTACCCTGTAAATTGCATCACGCTCCCTTCATTGTCTCATGCAGGCATCAATACTGAAGTTTTGACCACGTCCAAATTCACATGAATGGAACCGATTCATCCGCCTTTTAAGTGATTCTTTAACGAAATAGTTCTTAATCAGTGGGGACCCACAAGGAGTGTGTGTTCGTGCACGCACACACTTTCCTTCCCCCCAGTGTGCCCTTTTACTCAGCACCTCCACACAAAATGGAGTGTGCTTAGTTCTGCAGTTCTTCTGCAGTGCCCTTTAGAATTGTCTAAATAGAGCTGGCCTGGCACTCCCCAGCAAGCAGGGCAGTCTGCGTAATTCTGCTTCACTGAGAACATATGTCCTGCAGTTAGCAGGGAGAGAGGGAGCCCGGGGGCACTGGAATAATTAAGCAAATGCAGTGACAGTTGTGGCAGGTCTTGGACAGGGCTGGCTCCAGTGAGCTGAATTAATGGCATCAACAGCCCAGCATCTCCATTAACATTTGATCATTAATTATTACCCTCTGACGGAAAGATATGAAACCTTCTTATGAGGGTTTGGTTGTTAATCTAGTTTACCTGCCCTGACCCAAAAAAATAAAAATAAAAACCCAACATGTCTCTCACCTCAATAGAATGCTCTGTATGTTTCCCTCAGGTTGCCACCTCCTTTCAAAACTGCCTTGCTAAGTGATTTACGTCTATGGATGCCAACTGTGTCTTTAAACAAATTGGACCCAATCTTTCAACTTCGGCAAATCACATTGCTTAACATCATGTTGCTTCACAACTCTCTGTGTCCCTGCCTCTTTCTTTCTTTCTTTCTTTCTTTCTTTCTTTCTTTCTTTCTTTCTTTCTTTCTTTCTTTCTTTCTTTCTTTCTTTCTTTCTTTCTTTCTTTCTTTCTTTCTTCTTCCTTCCTTCCTTCCTTCCTTCCTTCCTTCCTTCCTTCCTTCCTTCCTTCCTTCCTTCCTAATTAGCAGTATGTTTTTTATCATTGCAGAAAGAACTAGCCCGATAAGCTTCCAAGTTGAAACGCTTGGGACTCTTTAGCTTGGAGAAACGTCGACTGCGGGGTGACATGATAGAGGTTTACAAGATAATGCATGGGATGGAGAAAGTAGAGAAAGAAGTACTTTTCTCCCAATACAAGAACTCGTGGGCATTCGATAAAATTGCTGAGCAGACAGGTTAAAACGGATAAAAGGAAGTACTTCTTCACCCAAAGGGTGATTAACATGTGGAATTCACTTCAAGAAGGGTTTAGATAAAAATATGGAGCACAGGTCCATCAGTGGCTATTAGCCAGAGTGTATGTGTGTATATAAATTTTTTTGCCACTGTGTGACACAGAGTGTTGGACTTGATGGGCCGTTGGCCTGATCCAACATGGCTTCTCTTATGTTCTTATGTTCAAGTGATAGAAAGTTTGGTTGCTAAACAAGAACAGAGGTGAAACTTTACTTGGGCATGAGGTTTAGATAGCCAGCAAAAATCCTTCCTGTTCTCAACAAGAAGAGAAAAAGACGAGACCAGGAATGGCAGAGGATTTGCAGACATTTCTTTAACAAATTGCAAGGACCGCGTTTGATATCTTCTTAGTGAACAGGAAAAATACAGCCAAACATTTAATATTAATTCCTCAGCTCATGAGGCCCATCAGCACATCTATCAGCTTGGCCACTTATTTCAATGCATTTCCTCTAATGCATACAGGCTTACCAGGTGCCCTCAATGGTAGGTAAACTCCCAGTAATTCTTTCTGATAGGGTTCCCAATCCCCAGGTGGGGGCAGGGGATCCCCTGGTTTGGCCCTTCCCCCGCTTCAGGGTCGTCAGAAAGCGGGGGGAGGGGAGGGAAATGTCTTCTGGGAACTTGGAGATTTATTCCCGTAGAAAACCATGGAGAATTGATCTGAGGGTATCTGAGGCTCGGGGGGGGGGGGGCTGTTTTTTGGGGTAAAGGCACCAAATTTTCAGTATAGCATCTAGTGCCTCTCCCCAAAATACCCCCCAAGATTCAAAAAGATTGGACCAGGGGGTCCAATTCTATGAGCCCCCAAAGAAGGTGCCCCTATCCTTCAATATTTCCTGTGGAAGGAAGGAATTGAAAAGGTGTGCCGTCCCTTTAAATGTGATGGCCAGAACTCCCTTTGGAGTTCAATTATGCTTGTCACAGCCTTGATCTTGGCTCCACCTCAATGTCTCCTGGCTCCACCCCAAAGTCTCCTGGCTCCACCCCCAACGTCCCCAGATATTTCTTGAACTGGACTTGGCAACCCTACTTTCTGATGCCCACCAAATCTTGTTGCCATGTGATGACATCCCTTCCAGCATAACCTGGAAGCACAAGCATTGAACTGGGTGACACTCTAGGACTTGCCCAGAAACTCTATGGGAACCTCGCCTGGCAACCCTAGATGTACTGAAAGTGGGAAACCTGGGCAAGCATAGAAGGGGTCTCAATGAAGGTCAGAACAAAATCAGATAAACTACTAATTGTATTCTACTTTCAACTTCTTTTAATTGTATTCTACTTTCAACTTCTGTTATCATTACAAATGGACATTCTCAGCATTCTAGAATGAATGCTGAGTATTTGTCATCATTTCTAGAGAAATCCTTACTGTGGCAGAGTCTGAGGAGTTCTATGTTACAATAAAATCCAAGAACTCTAGAACATAACAGGAAACAGAACTTAAATAAAATGTCAATAGAAGAGAAACAAAAATTTCCTCAGATCATGAGGCCCATCAGCATGTAAGGCATCAAATTCCATTTTCTCATTTATATAAACCCAAAAAATTCCTCCAGTAATTAATGGTATAAAGGAAAAGGTGATTCTGGGAAACAATGAGGAGAAAAAACTCCAAGATTTCACAACATGACTAAAGTGAATGGTTAATAGATCTTTTCTTTCAACAGCTTTTAGGGCTTCTCCACATGTAAAACATTCCAAAGACTATATAAATTGTTCATGACACATTATTCTGGACTAGAATAGGGAATTTTGTCCCTGGAACTCCCAGTTATTTTCTAAACTCAGGCATACAGGTACAGTATTCAGAATGGGACTGCAGTGTGCAGGAAAGGATCATCTGAGCCTCCTCCTTCCCACTGTTTTTCTAAGCTAAAACAACCTAGGGAAACCGCTGTTTGAAAATTGTGATAAATTTATATATACCAGAAATTTTATTCCAAAGGGCCAAATCAGAGTTCCCTGTAGTTATTTCAAGGCCAAAAAATGGCAAGGGAGGGTGAGCTTAACCCCACCCTCCTCACACACCATGGTCCTGGCTATAATAACACAACTAAAAGGTGGAGAAGGTGTTTCTTTTTTTCAAAATCATGCATCCTACATGTCTCCAAGCACTTTCAAAACCATAAAAAAATCCAACAATATAAAGTATTATTTACGTTCGTGATGGGCTTGATGCAACATGGGCACACAAATAAGGGCTGTGTGTGTGTTCTGCGGGCTGAACAGCTGAAGGCCAAAACCAGGGCTCCCCTTTTGCAGCCTGAATAGAAGGGGGGGGGGAGTGTAAAGTTCTACCAACCCCTCATGGGACTCTGGCTTTCCTTGGTGATCTCCAAGTTCTTAGCGGGGGTCAACTCTGCTTAGCTTCTGAGATTTGACAAAATCAGGCTATCCTGGGCTATCCTGGTCAGAGCTCCTGACTTGGTAGCAGAACTTATACGTTTAAGGACCAAGAGACAGATGTTAGTTCAAGTGTGAGAAACTGTTAAAGATAGATTCAAATCACTGCTAGCTTTCTGCAGTTTCAAAGACTGTATGATCATGGTTTCTTTGTTCTGGCATGCCTTAAAATCACGTATAATGAAGATGGGCTTTCTAACATGGCCCTCTGCAAACAATTTTCTCACTCTTCCTCCTCCCCCTCCCCCCATTAATATTGAGCCTGAGAAAAGAGCTGTGTGAAATTTGGAAGTTCTCAGTGCTTTGAGTCAAATATTTAGTTCAGGCCTCATGATGTAGCCCATAACGTGACGGAAGGTCTCTTCTCTAATGTGAACCTTAGATAAATGTTTTGGTGAGATATTCCACGATTCTGTGACCAGGATTCAGAAAGCTATATTAATGTTCCATGCATATGTTGAGTATTTTCCAGTTGTTTCTGCAGCCACTGCACAAATACACACACACAAAATGTTCTTCCTGAGATATGAATCAGCTTGTAGAGTTGGATGCAATGATGTTCTGGGGCTACAGCTAAGGATACAGGGGAAAGCAGCCTAAAAACCAGGTGTGTATGGCTGTGTTTTCCTTTGTGCATGAGACTGTTTGGATCCTGGCCACAAAAATATACTACCAGTGCAATCTTAAAGAGGTTCTTCTAAGTCTATTGAAGTCAAAAGGCTTAGATAGGTGTAACTCATTGCAGTATTAGAATGCTTTTGTTCTGGTTTTTCAGTGTCCTAACCCCATAGGTGGGTATAAACAACTTCTCAAAAGAGATGTTCAAAATATCAAACCTGCTTGAAGTGATACTTGTTAACTTGAAAGCCTTGTTCATTAATCCTGGATGTAAATGGCCAGGTTGTGGTAACACAGCATACATAAGAGAAATGTGCTCTACTTTGTTATCTCTGGCACTGAAAACAAGACTCAGATCTGAGCCCTGCATGTGACCTCAAGTGAATGAAAGAAAGAAAAAGGTTAACCATTTGAACTAACAATAGAAGCAAAATGTTACTTGAGCAGCCAACTTGCAATGTATATAACATTTACAACTGTTGAACTCCAGTAAACACAGTGGGGCCCCACCTCATGTAATATAGGGCAGGCTGGCCAGATGTTAAGAGATTTCCTTCTCACCCAGTGGTTTGGACAAATTGTCTAGCTCATTAAAAGCTATAGTCCTGGAACATCTACAAGGGTTGGAATCCAGAGCAGGGCTGCCATCTTAAATACTGCATGTAGTCTTCTTCACTGTAGCCCGCTGCACAGAAAACTGGAAGGTGTCCTTTCTTGTCTCCTCACTTTATTCCTACATTAGGAAGCTTCAGTGGCTGTACTTCTTCATGTAGGACTGCAGCAAAATAGTTCAAAGAGCTCAGAGCAACAGGCATGGGCTTCAGTCATATGACAGGCTGAATATGATCTGGCCCCACCTCCAATTCAGCACACATTCACTCCATCATTGAACCATCAGATTACTGCTGTGCAGCAACCAATGAGTGGGCAATCAGGCAACTTTTCCCCCATTGTTTGTTTTGTGAGCATGCACATAAGTGGTTTCGGGAAGCAGTGCTTCAAACTCCTGGCAGGATGGTGGCAGCTGGTGGCCAATGGGATCACTGGAGGAGGCTGCTGGGGTATGTAGTTCGGCATGAGGGAAGTGTTTTTGAAACTATACCTTGGAAATTTTCTTAGTAAAAACAGTTCTGAGAAGTTCCTGTGAGAGACAGAGAGAGGGGGATGTCTGTAAAGTTTAAATAATGTACACATAGGTGATGACTGACAACCCAGGGGCAATTATGTGCTTATGTACATGTCCTTACCTGATGGGGGGGGAGGGATAGGAATGTTCACAGGGGAGTTCAGACATCCAGAAATGCAGGATGAAAGTGCTGGCACCTGTAAGGTCCAGATTTTCCCTGGTGACTAATAATTCTGCTTTGAAGGCAGGTTAGCACAGGGTACCAGCGACTAGGGAATCAAAGTGCTTGTCTGATCGCAGCCACAGTTCTCCTTTCCTCATTTGGCTCACATTGTTCTCTCCTCCATTTTATCCTCACAACAACCATGGGAGGTCGGTTAGTCTGAGAGGGTGTGACTGGCCCGAGGTCACCCAACAAATTTCTATGGCAGAGTGGGGATTTAAACCTCAGTCTACTAGATTCCTAGTCTGAGATTCTACCCACTAGGCAGCAGTGACTCAGTGAGGTAAGTTACACTAAGGGAGGCTGATTGGCCTTGTGAGCTTCTTGACAGGGTGAAAATGTGATCCTGAGTTTTTCAGATCCCAGTCCAACTTTCCAACCATCATAGCACACTGGCTGTACCTGTTAACTGGCTCTACTGGTTAAAAAGGAAGAGTGACCACACCTGAAAATTCAAAGAAGTACCTTCAAAATACAAGAGCAGCTTTTGTTAAGCATCTGGAACTTCAGCACTAATGCCGCCTCATAAACTGTAAAGATCATCAACTTTCAAGCCCTGATTTCTTTGAGAGGGCATACACATTAGCAGAAGCTCAGCCTGCAGCTCGCTTAAACTGCCCAAAGTGACTAGTTTATCAAGCAAATGAGAAGCAATCGTTCATTGCTCATCCCATGGCTCATATGTCACCATACATAAAAGCCCGTTACCTTGTTTCTATAGCTCATCAAGCTTTTCTCTTCATTTATTATTTAATAAACTGTTTATAGCATCCCTAATTACAAACATTTGTTATAGAGACCAAAGCAGAAATGTGTGAGAATATGCTCGATTGTTCCCTACCTAAAGTTTTAATGAGATGATAATACCTCCGGTCCATATGCTTTGAAAACGTTATCCTCAATTATGTAGTTGGGAGTGGGGGATTTGTGGGGAAGGAGGGGTTGCCGCTGGTATCTGTTAACAGCTCAAGCAGCTGTGGTTTTCAGCTTTTTTCTGCACTGCGCAGGAGAAAGAAACAAGTTCAGCTTCCTTATTTCTTGTTGTTGCAAAACCTCCAGGCTTGAACAGGTGTGTGCAATCGCGAACCACAGTGATGAACCCAAACTGCTGCCTTTCTAAAAATTCCACCGGCCAGTGACACACTCTGGTTAACGTTGCACAACCTTGTTTTCCACTGGGTATTTTTCTTCTTCTTCTGATGAGTCATTCCCCTTGTGGAGGTGAATTTCAATTATCGTTAATATGCTCCTTTGCTGATACAGTACAGAGAGGTTCCGCATTCAATTTCCCTCTTCCCGCTTGGGACTAAACTTTTTTGAAAGATTCTGGAGAGGAAAGTCACAAGAACAAACACTTCGTCTTCTCCCGCTTTACCCACAAAACAGGTAACAGAGAAAAAAATGCAATAGTCCTACGTATGGGACACAGAGATGTATTGGCCTGAATTCAGCCAACTTGTGATCCTTCTGCGGGAACACATGAAATTGCCTTGTAGCAAGCCAGACCACTTGTCTATCAAGGTCAGTGCTGTCTTCTCTGACTAGAAATGGCCCTCCAGGGCAGAGGGTTGGTGCTAGGGTCTGAATGTTCAGCATGCAAAGCAGGTGCTCTACCACTAAGCCATAATTCGGCACCTTCAATTCAAATGGAGCTCTTCAGCTGCCTAGCCATTAGGGACTAACCATTAGCCATTCACGGCCATAGCCACCGTGGCACAGTGCGGAATGAACATACTTATTTTTTTTTCCATCCCCCTAATGCATTCTGGGAATTCTAGTCCTCAGAACACCTACCACTAATAATGAAAGGGAGTGGAAGCTTTTAGACCAGTGTCCAACGGTGCAATCCTATGAAAAGTGTAAGTATAGTGGAGAAAAGTGATTTAAAAAAATCACAGTCTTTATTTTTCTAAATGTTGCTGAAGAGGAGGTTTTGGAAAAGCATCACCTGCTTGTTTTGCTCAGTCGTGAGATCTTAGGTGCCATCCATCAATGATCAACTCTTGAACGAATGTAAATTATAACTTCCATTGTACTTACACAGAGATAAATATCATTATATCTGCAAAAAGAGTTGTATGTAGGATTGCCAACAGCCTACTGAAAAAAATGCCCTGTCTCTTTAATTGATGCTCATTAGTATATTACTTACCAGAGGATGTTAAATCCATGCTATGGAAAGTGTCAGCTACCCATTTGCACACAGTAGATTTCTATTAAAGGAGCAGGTCATTTTTTTCACCTGGTAGCTGGCATTTCTAGCTAGCGATAAGCATGAACCGGATGGTTCATGGTTTGCAAACCAAAGTTTGGGAACTGAAGAGCTGTCATGAACTTCCATGAATTTTAAGGCAGTTCATGGTCATTTGTGCAGTTCACGAAGAGCAGAAAGCTCTTCACAAAAACAACAACAACAACAACAACAAAAAGCAGCTGCATGGCAAGGAACAGAAAGCAGGGGTTTAAATGACTCCGAACCATTTAAACCCCTGCTTTCTGCTCCCCACAAAAAGCAGTGGGTGGGGAGTAGAAAGAGGGGTCACAAACGACTATGAACCAGTTCAGTTCAAAAACCATCCTCCTGGTTCATATCGGTTCATGGTCTGGCCACAAACCGAACTGAATCACAAAGATGTAGTCCGTTCCTAGCTGCTTGAAATTCACATTGTCAACTCCAGCTTGGAAAATTTGGGGAGTCGTTTGTGGATGGCAGACAGAGGAGCTCTGTGGGTATGCAATGCCATGCGGTCCCCTCCAAATCTGCTATTTTCTCCAGGGAAACTGACCTCTGTAGTCAGGAGATCAGCTGCAATTTTGGGAGATTTCCAGGTCTGACCTCGAGGTTGGCAGCCATACTTGAGTTATTATTGTAAGCAATCCTGTCTACTATTTTACATAGATGCATAAAAAGAGCACGTTAAACTAGGCTACATTCAAACGCAAATTACAAACTCTGTTCTTAAACATCACATTTGAAACATTTTGAAACAACCTGAAAAACTGTAGCATTCCAGATTCATAACTCAGTAAAACTCTTTATCAAGCATCGGTTTTCTGAAATGCAGAGGTTATGTTTTGATATTAGTGTTGCAACATGCATCAAACTGGAGTTGCCAGTTCCAGATTGGGAAATTCCTAGATTTTTTTTTTTTTTGGGGGGGGGGGAGTCTGGAGAGGGCAGAGTTTGAGGAGGGGAGGGACCTCAGTGGGGTATAATGCTCCACCCTCCAAATCAGCCATGTTCTCCAGGGGAACCGATCTCTCCAGTCTATTGAGCTGTTGTCATTCCAGGAGATTCCTGGTGGTTGGCAACCATACTTTGAACATATCTAGGTTGAAACTGTATCTGAAAGAACAATTCTTGAATAACATCCAAGAGGTGAGTCAGAGAGTGTGCACACACTCCTTCCACAGCACATCAGAATTTTTAGGCCCTGGCCTTTGTAAATACCCCAGCACGATCTTCCTTACCTGCTCTTACAGGTGGGCTGTCCAGTCATCTCTGCTAAGATTTCTAGTTCCCTGTCTTTCCACAATCCTGGCACATAACTCATCCGCCCCATAACTGATTCCTACAAAGAAAGTTAGTAGCTGTAAAGGCTGCATGGAAACTATGTCCCTAAATTCCACCTGTTGTTTGCTCAGAGGAAAGGGACACATATTTCTCAAAAAAAATTCAGAGACATTCTCCAATATTATTTCATGTAGTTCAGGAATGAGATCTGGAACTGAATAAAATGGGTTCAAGGATTCAATCCAATCAAATGCAGTTCTCCCTTGCCTCCTTTCCTCACCTTGCTGTTCCATTGTTTCCTATTAATCTTGGATGATGATGGATTGTTCAGTGCTGTGCAGCAAAAACATGGCTTCATGGTTGCCAGTGAGGATGAGGTATTATAAATTTCTTCCGTGTGATAAGGAGTATCCTCCCACAATGTTTGCATCTTGTGCCAAACTAGAGTTGCCAGCTTGAGAGAGCAGGGGTTGGGGAGGGGAGCGACTTCAATGGGACATAATGCCATAGCGTCCACTTTCCAAAGTGGCCATTTTCTCCAGGTGAAACGATCTCAGTTGCTATAGTGGGAGATCTCAAGCCACCACCAGGAAGCTGGCAAACTCAGTTCTGAGAAAACCATTCCATGTTGAGAAATGATATACAGCTGAATCCCATAAAAGTTTGCTTAAAAGAAGATACTGTTAAGTTTTGTGGGGCTTATTCCCACATTTGATAAGAGTCTTCATGGTGTTTGAACTCTATCACAAAGGAAAATTTGGGACTCCACTGATAAGAACGTGCATTCAATTGTAAAACAACTCTCTTCCACCTTGGTGCATTAGCAATATTCAGAAGGGAACCAATGGAAGTGCCATTCCTTAAAAAATACTTCAGTCTTTTATTCTAATTATGATATAGTATACACATTTATTTCCACTTCTGTTCATCTTTTCTATCACCTCCAGCTCTAGCATACTTTCAAGACATAGGAAGCATGCAAGATATTAAAACGCTGTGAAATTGAGCCATGTGAAGAAAGCTCCCCCCCCCCATCAAAATATCACTTGCCAGATGTTTGCAAACTCCGGTGACAGAACTTTCAGGTATTCCGCGCTGCTCTTCAAAAGGTCAGAATGGGTCTTGGTTTATGAAGTGAGTTTTAAATGGAGATAGGCCCATTTGCAACGGTATTCACTGTCCTTTATTTGATGCCCAACACAATTTCCCCTTTGATGGATTGCACTGGTATGTAAGACCACATTGCTTATGGTAGTCAAAGCACAAAGACCTGTGTCATAGTGTCAATCATCTTATTGATTTTCTTTGACTAGGGAAATATTTTGAGATTTTGTGGGTGGAGCCTGAGGACAGCAGGGTTTAGGAAGGGGAGGGACTTCAATGGTGTATGATGCCGTACGGTCCATCTTCCATAGCAGCCATTTTCTTCAGATCAGCTGATTTCTGTTACCTGGAGATCACTTGTGATTGCAAGAGATCTCCAACCACCACCTGGAGGTTAGGCAAACAGGAAACCACAGTGCAATGATTGGTAAGGCAAAAAAAAGGAAAACACTGTGTAATTTACAAAGCAAGAATAAATGCAACCACTCTTCTTATGCTTTCAGTTCACTGGAACATCACAAACACAACTTTTGACCAAAATTCAATGGCTCTTCACTAAGCTCAACATACATAGTCGTTCCAGATCAATATGCAATGCTATACAGGTACAATAGCTTGTCTGTCTAAAAATGTCCTGTTTCTCGACAGACTTTCGTGTACCGTTTAGTCAAGTGTAGTGAGGGTAGCAGTCCTCAATCCCACAGGTACGGTGACACGGGGCCATGGTTCCTTTCGAGAACCAAGCGTGCAGATGAGACATGTAAGCTATGTGAGAGCTGTTGCCTAAGCGCAGGTTCTGGAAAAAATACAGGCAGCCAGTGGAAGTGGTGTATGAAACACGGAAGGAACCTGGGCCCCGTGTTGCCGTACCTGTGGGATTGAGGACTGCTACCTTCACTACACTTGAATAAATGGTACACACAAGTCTACCAAGAAACAGGACATTTTTAGACAGCAAGGTATTGTACCTGTACAGCATTGCATATTGATCTGGAATGACTGTGGCCGTTTTCCCACTGAGCTTACCTCGGAGCGACGTCCCTCTTCACCGCGCAGCATCTGTGCGGATTTCCCACCAACTGCTCCGAGGAACCAGGAAGTTCCCGACCTTTTGCGTCACAAATGGAAACCGCCAAAAAACAGTTTACATTTGCGACGCAAAAGCCGCGGGACTTCACGGCTCTTCCAGGTTCTGCGGAGCAGTTGGTGCGAAATCCGCGCAGACGCTGCGCGGTGAAGAGGGACGTCGCTCCGGAGTAAGGTCAGTGGGAAAATGACCTATGTATGTTGAGCTCAGGGAAGAGCCGCTGTGTTTTGGTTGAAAGTTGTGTCTGTGATGTTCCAGTGAACTGAAAGCATAAGAAGAGTGGTTGCATTGATCCTTGCTTTGTAAATGACTCCGTGTTTTCCTATTTTTGCCTTACCACCTGGAGGTTGGCAACTCTATTTTGAGACGGGAATGGGAAGCGATGTTTTCGCAAACTACAACAAAGGTGTTTTGAATGGTGCTGTGGACAGCTGCCGATTATCACTCGTGCAATATTTGGTCCATATCGTCCATGGATTTCCATGCGATCCCTTTGACCCCCTTTCCATTGCAAAAGGCTCACGTCCGTTTGGACCACTTTGTACCACGTTGCTTACACCTTAAGTTCATTGTTACACAGCCTAACATGAAACACCCCTCTTACAAATTTAGTACCACAGTATACCAATGAGCAGTGACTGCAACCGGGAAGAAAGTGAACAGAGATTGTGTCTTTTCTAAATCAGTTCCTGGAACTAGCAGTGGCTATGTTGAAGTATTAGGGCTGTTAGACCAAAGATCCAAGATAGTCCAGATGCATACAGAGCACACTGGTAGAGATACGTCTGGAGCAATTGCATGGGACAAAGGCAATCACAGAATGAACGAAGAATCTGCCTTTGACTTTCAGTGGGTAGCTCTAGTAGAACAAGAGAAGGATGTACAGGCAGATCTAATCACTTTCACGAGAGCAGGAGATTTTAAAAACATGGCAACAGAGACAACACTGTATAGATATCACAGAAGAGCAATCAGCTATTTACCCCAAGTCAGCTAGGATTGTTGACACTAAAAAACAAGCAACATTTAGAGAAAGAGCATTTCAATAAGAAGCATTTAAATAAGGAGACAGTATAAGATCCAGAGGCTCATGCCTCCCCAAAGATCACTTTGCATTCCTAATCAGAACTGAATGCATTCAACACCATGTGGACTGCACACCTTTCAGACAGTTTGTCCTAAGCTACAGATGTGGCAATAGTTGGGGGGAAAGTCTATTCCAGAGATGCTGGATGGCAAAGTTCAGTATGTCTAAGAAGCAGGAACAGAAACTTTGGTGTTTCTAAACTTTTTCTATTGAAATCTCATGACTTTGGATGTTGCAAGCATTTCAGGAAAATTACGTGTCTGCACAGTCAAGGAACCTGGCCGTGATTCACTGGCTTTCGGTCTGTGTAGTTAACTCCTGAATCATTACAGGAAAGTGACTCTCTCAGCTCATCTGTCTAGCAGCCCTATCCTCGGATGCACAACCCAAAAAACAGATTTAGCCAGAAAATGAGCATGGGTGGAGACAATCAAGCAATCCCCAGGCTCTTCGCAAGGGCAGTGAACCGCCTGGGTCAACATCCCAACTTCTTTTCTCTGAGACGACTTTCCACATTTTCAGTTCTGTTCCAAAGCACAGAGCAAAAAGAAAAACCGGGAAGAGAGGAAAGCTGTGTGAAGAGTCTGCAGGGCTGGGGGGAAGGGGCGGCAGGGCAGGACCAATGACAACAAAAACAAACCTTTCAAAGGGCCTGATCCTCTTTTTTCTTGAATGAGGTCCATGTTGCTGGAGTTTTTTCCAGGTCAGTCAGCAGTAACACTCACAACGGTATTACTTCAGCTGATGTGGAAATAAAACAGATCAGCCAGAGTTCATCAGGAGAATCGGTGTGATATCTCTTGTTTCTCCATGTTGAAACTCAGGTCAGCTGGACCTAGGTCATACCAAATGCATATAAAAGCATTTTAAAAGGCACACACTAACCACGTGCATGGAAATGCATTCTGCAAATCTGGGGAAAGGCCTTGGCTCAGTCTGCAGTGATCCTGCCTGCATGTAAAGGAGGGTAGCTAGAGAGTGGTGAGAGCTTCCAGATGTATTGTGTAACTTGAAGGTGATCTTGAGAATGTGTCCATTCAAATGGAGCATATAGTTGTAGGTTAGAAGTCAAATGACACTATCTGTTTACAGGTGGATGCTGTCTTGCTACATTGTCCAGGCTGACCAAGAGCAAGAAGGAGGGGAGAAGGGATCCTGTATACTAAAAAAGCCAGCTTGAGGTAGCAGTTAAAATGCTGGACTAGGATCTGAAAAACCCTGATTCAAATGTCCAGGGGGGCATGACAGCTTACTGGGTGACCTTGGGCCAGTCATTCACTCTCAGCCTAACCCCCTCTTGAAGCTGGCTATGCTTGTAGCCGCCACCACCTCCTGTGGCAGTGAATTCCACATATTAATCACCCTTTGGGTGAAGAAGTACCTCCTTTTATCCATTTTAGCCCGGCTGCTCAGCAATTTCATCGAATGCCCACGAGTTCTTGTATTGTGAGAAAGGGAGAAAAGTACTTCTTTCTCTACCTTCTCCATCCCATGCACAATCTTGTAAACCTCTATCATGTCACCCCACAGTCGACGTTTCTCCAAGCTAAAGAGCCCCAAGCATTTCAACCTTTCTTCATAGGGAAAGTGTTCCAAACCTTTAATCATTCTAGTTGCCCTTTTCTGGACTTTTTCCAATGCTATATCCTTTTTGAGGTGCGGTGACCAGAATTGTGCAGAGTATTCCAAATGAGATCGCACCATCGATTTATACAGGGGCATTATGATACTGCCTGATTTGTTTTCAGTTCCCTTCCTAATAATTCCCAGCATGGCATTGGCCTTTTTTATTGCAATTGCACACTGACTTGACATTTTCAGTGAGTTATCTACCACGACCCCAAGATCTCTCTCTTGGTCAGTCTCTGCTAGTTCACACCCCATCAACTTGTATTTGTAGCTGGGATTTTTGGCCCCAATGTGCATTACTTTGCACTTGGCCACATTGAACCACATCTGCCACGTTGACGCCCACTCACCCAGCCTCAACAGATCCCTTTGGAGTGTCTCACAATCCTCTCGGGTTCTCACCACCCTGAACAATTTAGAACTTGGTCACTTCACTGCTTACTCCCAACTCCAAATCATTTATGATCAAGTTAAAGAGCATGGGACCCAGTACTGAACCCTGCGGCACCCCATTGCTTAGCGTCCTCCACTGCGAAGACTGCCCATTTATACTCACTCTCTGCTTCCTATTAATTAGCCAGTTTTTGCTCCACAAGAGGACCTGTCCTTTTACTCCATGACTCTCGAGCTTACTAAGGAGCCTTTGATGAGGAACTGGAAGTCAAGGTAAACAACATCTATCGAGTCTCCTTTGTCCACATGTTTGTTTACCCCCTCAAAGAAATGTAACAGGTTAGTGAGGCAAGATCTTCTTTTACAGAACCCATGCTGAGTCTTCCTCAATAACTCGTGTTCATCAATGTGCCTACTCATTCTGTCCTTGATAATGCTTTCTACCAACTTTCCCGGTATTGAAGTCAGACTGACTGGCCTGTAATTTCCCGGATCCCCTCTGGAACCCTTTTTAAAGATGGAGGATGGGACAGTGATGTATACTGTCTCGAGGTCCTTGGAGAAAAGGTGGGAATTTTTTAAAAAGTACTAAATAAATGGATTAGCTAAGGAAAAGACAAAATGATAGTAGTGCATCGTTCAAGGGATGGAATGGCACTTAGTGCAATGCTTTCTTTCTATACGGCTGTGTAAGATAGGCCAGTATCAGTCAGGGTTGCCATGTCCAATTCAAGACATGTCTGGAAACTTTGGGGATGGAGCTAGGAGCAAGATTGTGACAAGCGGAATTGAACTCCAAAGGGAGTTCTGACCATCACATTTAGAGGGACCGTACACCTTTTAAATGCCTTCCCTCCATTGGAAATAATGAAGGATAGGGGCACCTGCTTTGGGGGCTCATAGAATTGGACCCCCTTTTGAAACATGGAGGGTGTTTTGAGGAGAGGCATTGGACGCTATGCTGCAAACATGGTGCCTCCACCTCAAAAACCAGCTCTTCCAGAACTTCCAGATAGCCACAGATCAATTCTCCATTATATCCTACGGGAATCGATCTCCATAGTGAATAATGAAGTGCCCAGCAGACATTTCCTTCCCTCCCCCCCCCCACACTTTCTGATGACCCTGAAGTGGGGGGAGGGCCTCCAAACCAGGGGATCCCCTGCCCCCACCTGGGGATTGGCAACCCTAGTAACAGTTCTGCAGAGGTGGGGCCGACTCCGAGACAGTGCTGTGCCTAATTCTACCTTGTAAGTTCATGACAGAAAGAGAGTTTGAACCAAGGACTGCTACACCAGCTCCAGTGCGGATACCTTCACGTTTGCTAATGCCTCAATGGCTTGCTGACCAGCACTGTTTTGTATCTGAGTTGCTTTCTCCAAAAGGACTCTTTTAAGTGTTTGCGTCATTTCTGCTCTGTTAGGAGAAAGACTGCCGAAGCTTACGATAGATGAGTAAGTACGCACTGGAAAAAATCAAGCTGAATGCTTTGCCTTCCCTACCTGAAGTGCAGGTCTGTGAAGCCTGAAACTTAACCATGTATACACTGATCAGCAGTAGTTGGCACCAGGAAAGGTTATTTGCTGCCAGGAGCCAAACAGCATGAGGTAGATCACTCCTCAACTGCCCTGTGGTTAGCGAACAACGCGGTGTAGGTAGAGGTGACACATGTTATTGGATCAACTCCTGGTGTTCAAAGGGGAAAAAAATGAGCTTCTTGATCAAGAACACCTCTCCTCTAGGCACACCGGGAAGCAGAAATAAAAAGCTGTGACAGTTCATAATAAAGCTCACATTAAAAGGTCTAAGAGGACTAAAACAATGCACTACAGCTGGGAATTTTTCTGTAGGTTTAGCAAGCATGCAACCCAGCCTACAAGCCAGGTAATCCAGAGTCCACTGATAACGAAACAGTTTTATTTCCACTGCACTCAGCTGTAGTCCAGGTGGATAGATACACATTGAGGAGGTTAGTCGGGCTGTCTCGAATGTTGAACAGGGATTTTGAAGATTTGGAAGGCCATCCAAGAAGCCCTGGATGTGAATCCCCACCAGGCGGAGCTTTGCCATTGCAGGTTCCTTTGACAGGGCTTCCTCTCATGACCTCAGAAAGTGGGCAGGCAAGAAGCAGAGATGGTTTGCAATTGCCTTTTTCTGCAAAGTCTTCCTTGGAGGTCTCCCTTCCAAGTAATGACTCTGCTTAGTGTCCGAGATCTGTTGACACTGGGCTATACCATGTCGCTTTCACTCCCTGGTTCTTATTTGTCCCCCCAGTCGGAATGAAGAGGCCGACACAGTGTGTTGGATAAAAACCCGGGCCGCTTTATTGAAACATAACTTGAACGAATAAGGATGGAAAGAGGTATAGGCCTACAAGAACAAGCCCTGGGGTCAAAACACAGGACCCCGCCTTGTTCTAGAAGGGCGAGCCACCCTGCCCCCAGCACGAGGCCAATACCATCTAACTGGTGCTGAGCAGCCAGGCCCAAACTCCACCTCCACCCTTGTCGGCATCAATCACTCAGGAAAGATCCGCCCCGGTGAGGCTTTGTCGTGATCTGCACTCCCAGCATTGAGCCGTAAAGCCCATCTACCGTTCATACAGACCACCTGCGCCCACTGGTGCAGAGCCAAAGGTGCTCCCCTGAAAAGACTGTAGCCAATACCTCATCCTGCCAAGCGACCAAATCCACCAAACTTCACCCCAAACTCCCTACACTATCAAGCAGTACAAGGTAGGCAAAAAACAAATTCACACAGGCCAATTCTGTGAAAATGAAAAAATTCCTACCTGGCCCCTAATAAGGTGACTGGTAAAACCTGTACTGCATAGGGCGAGTGGGTGAGCTGAGAGCCAAGAGAGAACTGCTCGACACGGGCGGGAGCTGGGGCTTTATAGCCCTGACACCACGCTCCCTCCTCCAACTCCCGGATGGCCGGGAAGCCAGCGTCAGCCTCCCTCCTTCCGGGAGCGCTAGGGTTGCCAATCCCCAAGTGGGGGCAGGGGTTCCCCCGGTTTGGACACCCTCCCCCCTGCTTCAGGGTCGTCAGAAAGCGGGGGGAGGGGAGGGAAATGTCTGCTGGGAACTCTATTATTCCCTATGGAGATTTATTTCCATAGAAAATCATGGAGAATTGATCTGCGGGTATCTGGGGCTCTAGAGGGGCTGTTTTTTGGGGTAGAGGCACCAAATTTTCTGTATAGCATCTAGTACCTCTCCCCAAAATACCCCCCAAATTTCAAAAAGATTGGCCCAGGGGGTCCAATTCTATGAGCCCCAAAAGAAGGTGCCCCTATCCTTCATTATTTCCTATGGAAGGAAGGCATTGAAAAGGTGTGCCGTCCCTTTAAATGTGATGGCCAGAACTCCATTTGGAGTTCAATTATGCTTGTCACAGCCTTGATCTTGGCTCCACCCCTAATGTCTCCTGGCTCCACCCCCAAAGTCTCCTGGCTCCACTCCCAAAGTCCCCAGATATTTCTTGAATTGGACTTGGCAACCTTAAAGAGCGCAAAGCACGGCCCCCAGCCTATAACTGGCATTGCCTGGGAAGGGGCCGATTTACTTAAGCAATAATTTCATCACCTGTGTATAATGAAGCATATTCAGTGTGAAGGACTGTGGTATCAAATAGCTTGAGTTCTCCAAACCTTGCTTGCCATGTAACACAAATGCAGGGAAGGAATGGGGCATTTGTAGGGGTGGAAAGGGCTGCTTAGTCTGTTTGACCAAGTCTCCCCCGCACCCCTCCCTTCCCTCCAGTTCTAGCTGGATAAAAAGAATGGGTAAAAATGGGTGAGGGCATTTGCAAAGGCAAATCAGTGAGAGAGGAAGGGGTTAAGTTCTCTGTTCACCTACAAGTGCCCTTCCACCATTGCATGAACTTTATAAAACAAAAATGCTGTGGGAACTCCATGTTTGCCTCATAATTTCTAGCTGCAGTAGGAGCTGGAACTAGAAACAACTATATAGCAGCACATGTTCAAGTTTGGCACTCAGGGCTATTTTCCACTCAAAAAGGTCATCTGTGTGGTGTAGTGCAGGGGTGGCCAACGGTAGCTCTCCAGATGTTTTTTTGCCTACAACTCCCATCAGCCCCAGCCAGCATGGCCAATGGCTGTGGGCAAAAAACATCTGGAGAGCTACCATTGGCCACCCCTGGTGTAGTGGATTGACTTGGACTTGGGAGATCAGAGTTGAAATCCTCACTGTCACGTAACCTTGAGCCAGACACTCAGGCTCTGCAATTACACACACTAAATAACACACTTTCAATCCCCTTTCAATGCCTTTTCCAGCTGGTTTTTACTGTGTGAACCAGCAAAATACAGTTGGGAAGAGCACTGAAAGTGTGTTATTTAATGTGTGTGAAAGGGCACCCCGTTTCAGCCTCACCTACCACACAGGATTGTTGTAAAGATTAAATGGAATGTGCATGAACCACATATGATGCGCTGAGATTCTTGAAGGAACGGTGGGATGAAAATGTAGTACATAAATAAAATATCCTCTTAGCCATCCTAAAAGGAAGAAAGAGTAGACAAAAAAAAGAGAGTATGGTTTAACTATTGCTCTGACCAGGTTGACAGTCGTTATGGTCTCAACTTAACTATTTTGTTCCTCAGAGAGACACTGCATTAGTCTAGTGCAACAACTAAAATATTGCAAACAGTGGCACAAATCAGTTTTACAAGAATATGCATCAGTATGACCAAAAGTCATGCTCTGTTGACAATACCTTTTTACTGTGATACCATTATATTATTATCACTCTTCATCACCTCTCCTGAGCAATATGCTGTCTAACTTCTATTGGAGAATATTACAACATTTCCTCGCATCATGTTGTAACCACCTGTGCAGGGCTGTGCCACACTTCCCATTTTTTTCACACTTATATCTACAACGTTCCTCAGTTAACCCCTGAACTACTGCCTTCAATAAACAGGAGCCTATGGTGCCTTTTTAAAAACAAAAATTAAAAAAAAAAACTGTCACAAGATAGTTCTGCAATATGAGACCAGCCTAATGGAGCAACTGATAGAACAAGCTGCAACTGGGAAGATTCTGCTTGTGGTTCCTTCTTCATCTCAAACAGATGAGCAGCTTCATCCTAAATCAGACTAGTGGACTCATCTTGCTCAATGTTACCTATTCAGATTGCTACCACCTCAACCAGGATCTTTCCCACTGACAATCTGAAATCCTTTAACTGCCGAGGACCTTCTACATGCAGAGTATGTGCTTTGTCCTTGATCAGTGTTGGTGAACTGCATAGATCGCTTATGAAAAATATTACATAAATACAAAAAAAAATTCTAATTTTAACATAGCTAAATCTGTTGATACTTAAATCTGGAGATTAGAGCTATGAAAAGAAAAGCCCCAGATTTGCAAAAATTATCTGATATATTAAAGAAATGCACTTTGGGGTTAACACCCTCCAAAAATAAATAGAAGCAGCATCTGTAGCTTTAAGAAATGGATGCCTTTTGTGGCCGTTGCTGGGCAACCACAAGAGTATTGCCAGCTGAAGCTTTGATTTCTGTCAGCAAAAAGCAGGGGCAAGGTCCTTTTCAGGCCTGTTTTGGCCTTTTAGGGAAGATTCACTGGGGCCAAGCCCTAAAGCGACCACTGGGTGACTTATTACTATGTAACTTACATGACTCACCCAGGAGTCCTAGAGTTGCCAGCCCGCAGGTGTTGCCTGGGGATCGCCCGCTTTTACAACTGATCTCCAGCTGGCAGAGATCAGCTCCCCTGGAGAAAATGGTTGCTTTGAAGGGTGGATTCTATGGCATTATACCATGCTAAGGCCTCTCCCCTCCCCAAACCCCACCTTCCACCAGATCTAGCCGAAAGTTTGCAGGTATTTTCCAACACAGATCTGGCAACCCTACGTGACAGGACCAACTTCTGGCTACTGGCAACTACCTCATGAAAGCCAGAGTGGTATAGTGGTTAGAATTTCAGAATAGGATCTGGGAGACCCAGTTTCAAATATCAGCTCTTCCATGGAAGCTCACTGGGTGACCTTAGGCCAGTGACAAACTCTCTGCCTAACCTAAATAGAGGAAAGGAGAATGATGTAAGATGCTTTGAGTCAGAAAAGTGGGGTATAAATAGGATCGCCAATGGCAAGTTGGGAAATTCTTAGAGATTTGGAGGAGAACTCTGGGTAGGGTAGGGAAGGATCTTACTGGAATATAGCACCATAGAGTCCACCCTTCACAGCAGCCATTTTTCTCCAGGGGAACTGATCTTTGTAGCCCTGAGAACAGTTGCAATTCCATGAGATCTCCAGGTAACCCTATATGAAGCAGATAAAAATACAGTTGAAGATGTGGGGCAAATGAAAGGTAGGTTGGTTAGTGATTATTAAACAAAAGGGTAGAAAATGGGATATAATTTTTGTAGTAGTAGTGGTAGTAGTAGTTGTAATAAAAAATAAAAATAGAGAAGGAAGTAGAAAAATGGGGCTATGAGGACAAGGGAAAGAGGAAATAATGTGGGGGGTGGGATAAAGGGGAAAGTGATGAGCCCCCTGCAAATGATGTGCCCCCAGCATATCTTGGGGACTGCCTCTCCCTATATGAGCCCCGTAGATCTCTACAATCAGGGGCCCAGCATCTTCTAGCGGTTGCCAGCCCCAGGAACATCTAACTTAGGGTTGCCAAGTCCAATTCAAGAAATATCTGGGGACTTTGGGGGGTGGAGCCAGGAGACTTTGGGGGTGGAGCCAGGAGACATTGGGGCGGAGCCAGAAACAAGGGTGTGACAAGCATAACTGAACTCTAAGGAAGTTCTGGCCATCACATCACAAGGACAGCACACCTTCCTTCCTTCCATAGGAAATAATGAAGGATAGGGGCACCTTCTTTGGGGGCTCATAGAATTGGACCCCCTGGCCCAATTGTTTTGAAACTTGGGGGTACTTTGGGGAGAGGCACTAGATACTATACAGAAAATTTGGTGCCTCTACCTCAAAAAACAGCTCCCCCACAGCCCCCGAAACCTCCAGATCAATTACCCATTATACCCTATGAGAATCGATTTCCACATAGGGAATAATGACGTGCTCAGCAGACGTTTCCCTCTCCCCCCCCCCATTTCTGGTGACTCTGAAGCGTTGGGTTGGCCTCTCTACTCATGAGTTGCTGCCAGCTTCTTCAAAATAGCACAGACACCCCATCCCAAGAGAAAGCCTTTCAACTGGAGACTGGAGCCTCTGGAGGGAGAAAGTCACATGGTGGCTTTGGGGGCAGGGCTTCCCCCCGCCAGCCAGATGACTGGGGGTGGGAAGGAGCCTGAGAAAGTGGAAGAACCCCCGCTGGGACCTGGGGATTGGCAAGCCTAATCTGACTTTGACTAGAGCCAGGGCCTTTTTGGCCCTGGCCCCCGCCTGGTGGAACGAGCTTCCGTTGAAGATCAGAATCCTGTGGGACCTACTACAGTTTCACAGGGCCTGCAAAATGGAGCTCTTCCACCAGGCCTTTAGTTGAGGCAGTGAGCATCTCCTTGCTATATAGGCCTTCTCCTAGAGCCCCAAATGATCAACTGAAACTGGGGCCGTTTTCCCACTGACCTTACTCCGGAGCGACGCCCCTCTTCACCGCGCAGCGTCTGTGTGGATTTCCCACCAACTGCTGCGCACAACCAGGAAGTGCCGCGGCTTTTGCGTCACAGATGTAAACCGCTAAAAACCAGTTTACATCTGCGACGCAAAAGCTGCGGCTCTTCCTGGTTGTGCGCAGCAGTTGGTGGGAAATCCGCGCAGACACTGCGCAGTAAAGAGGGACATCGCTCCGGAGTAAGGTCAGTGGGAAAACGGCCTGGATCTGTTGTGACACAAATTACTGTTACTGAATTATCTGAGTGTTTTAATGTAGCAGTTTTAACATGTTGTGTTGGAATCCACTCTGAACCTGCTTGCAGGAAGGGCAGGATATAAATTTAATAAATAAAGTCCAGGCAACTGGACCAAGCTCAGCCACTTAGCCAGAGTTTTCCAGAAGAAAGCCTTCTGGTAGAGGGCAGGAGGAAAAACTGAAGACAGGGGTGTACGCAGGGCTTTTTTTTTTAGCAGGAATTGTTAAGCAAACTGGCCTAAAAATAGGATTTTGGTGAATTTAGAGTGGAGGTCAATCTGCCTTTGAGCAAGATCAAAAACCTGTTTATACAAAAGGTGCCTGCTTCGGAACTTACCCAATAACGAGACAATATAATATAATATTCAAAGGTTTATTATGAAATAAAGACAAACATACAAGAGTATAAGGTCACACAGCACACATACAGTCCTAATGAAAACGAGATAGAAATAGACAGGGATACATAAATGGATTGACAAAGAGGGTAATAATTACCTATCGTAGTCTTCAAGGAAGGCTCCAATGGCGACAAAAAGGAGATGAGGGATGGACCCTCAACTGATCAGGAATTGGGGGAGTATCTAACAGTGGGATATGAGGTATGGTCAGATGCACATGTGTGGAGAGTTGGGTCAGAGGTTATAAGGACTACCTTGAGCCCTTAGGGGGTAGGAGGTGCAGGGGCAGATGACAGGTGGTCAGCTGGTACATGACCTCAGAGAAAGGGGAGGCTTCGCAGTGACCATAAGGGCTGGACTTGTACAGTAGCCAACGGCCAGTTTATTATGGGCACCTGATTGGATACCCATACCTGGCCAATGAGTGGACCTGGTCCTGGTTACCTGATTGGGCTTCCAGGTAACAATGGGCAAAGTGGGAGGCTCCAGGGTGACCATTAGGTCAAATAATGGGTGAAGGTGTTGGGGTGGAAGTGATTAACAAAGCTATTAAACTTATCTAAAGGTGACAGTAGAGGGCCAAATTGCTACCTAAGGTGACACCCGATCTATACAAAGAAGTCTGGCTCTAGGTGAAGATGTTCTTCCTCTTCTTTACCTCCATACTGACACCATCTATTGTCTTGGGTTCCGTGGATCAAAAGCTTAGGCTGTCTGGCAGAGTCTACTCTTAAGATGAGCTTGATTGTCTTATGCAGATGCCACAGCTGTTGAGTACGTGAGCCTCTCGCTTTGCTGTCATGGAGTCTGGTATTGCAGGAAGATGGTTGCTGGTGGTGTTAGCTTACCACAGTGGCTTTCATTATCAATGCTGAAAGCCTCTTGCCTGGACAGTTCCTGGCATCGCAACTTCTTCCACTGCAACGGCCGAGATGGTGTATGCATGGAGCGGCTAGAAACCCATCTGTACTTGTGGCTAGCATTCTTCCAGAGATATAGAGCGTTTTCGCACTGACCTTAATCGGGAGCGACGTCCCTCTTCACCGCGCAGTGTCTGCGCGGATTTCGCACTAATTGCTCCGCAGAACCCGGAAGAGACACAAAGTCCCGCGGCTTTTGTGTTGCAAATGTAAACTGGCCAAAAACCAGTTTACATTTGCGACGCAAAAGCCGCGGGACTTTGCGGCTCTTCCGGGTTCTGCGGAGCAATTAGCGCGAAATCCGTGTAGACGCTGCGCGGTGAAGAGGGACGTCGCTCTTGATTAAGGTCAGTGCGAAAACGCTCATAGAGTGCTTGTTGTAAAACACACGTTCTATAGCAGATGTGTGTAAATTGAATCTCCAGACACTCTGGCAACCAAATGGATGATTATGCTGTCTGTATATAACTGAAATTAGCGGTCTCTTAGTCATAGAATGCACAGGAACACAGTTCCGACTGGCTTGGTGTCAGGGGGTGTGGCCTAATATGCAAAGGAGTTACTGCTGGGCTTTTTCTACAAAAATCCCTATGTAAAACAATGGTGATATCAGGGGGTGTGGCCAAATGTGCAGATGAGTTCCTGCTGGGCTTGTTCTACCAAAAAAGCTTTGGGTGTACGTAAAGTAAGTTGACTGGTGGATGGGAAGGAAAGGAAGTTAGAACATGTATGAGGCTATGGGGGATTTCAGGGAGGGGAGAGAGGAATAGTAGGGGAGAGAAAATGAGATACCATCTGCAAATAATTGCAGGTCCACTGCTTGGTAATATTGTAGTTATTACCACATCAAGATTCACATGAGGTTCTTGCTCTGTAGTCCCCTAAAGTCAGTGGTTTTTATTTGGGTTTCCACATTACAGTCATTCATTTGCTTACTTTCCAGGTTTTTCTTGGGTCAGCTGTGGGATTTCCCAAACCTGCTTTAGTATGACCTTTCTGGGAAGTTCTCGCTCAGAGCCAGTTGGGGAAACTGTGGATGTGAAGTGATTTTTGCACCTCCCCTCCCACATCTGATACCATATCCAGCATCTTTCCCCTCATAGCCACCATACCTCCACTTGCTGCAGGGTTTTTGCTTTTTTTGCTCTTAAAGGTTCATGGGTACGTTGTTAAAACACTACAGCAATATCCCTACTACCATTTTTTTTAACTTCCAAAAAGCCTGCCTCAGGTTTGTTGGGGGAGAAATAGAAAGCATGAGGAGAAAGCACAGAGGAACTGTCTCTGTAGGGGCTCCATTGCCAATCCCTTCCTTTGCATTGCCTCTGTGAATGCAAAACTGGGAATCAACCCCCCCCCACACACACACACCCATGTGAAAGCAGCCTAGGTGTTTAAGAGAGCAATCCAAAGCAGGTCTACTCTGAATTCTACTACAGTTTATTCAATGGGTCTTACTCCCAGGAAAGTGTCATTAGGATTGCACTGTAACTGCCAGTTCTTTCCAGTTCTACCTTCCTGAACTTCCTTTATGTATTTCTTGACTCCTTTACTGAATTCTAAAAATTAAGGATTTGGGTTGCTCTCTGACTCACAATACGCTGTGGTTGAATGAGGGGTCTGATGGATTGTCTGGGTATTGGTTCATGTAGATCATCTTCTGGTGGTTTCCAGGCTGTTTCTATCTTTCTAAATGCCTCCACACAAATTATGGCTATTTAAGCCTAGTAATAATTTGTTCTCAGAATTCTACCTGTTTTGGAAAAGTTATACAACTACAGAGCTAGGCCTTAACTATTACACTTTTGGATTTAAGAAGTCACTCATATTAAACCTAGGGTTCTCAGCATTAGGACCTGTGAGGACAATTCAGTACACACAATACATTGAATTTACTGCTGTGAATTCTGATACATTGAATTTACTGCTGTAAATACATTGAATTTACACGATACATTGAATTTACTGCTGTGAATTTCACCCATGGATTTAAAATACCTTATCTGTAAGCATGGTTTATATAATATAGTGGGTTCCATGCAATGATGAGGCAAGGTGGTAGTGAACATAGCTCTTTATTCAATAAAACATCATATAGGGCTATACTTGGTATGTTTGTGGAAGAGCACCTCATTTCGTTGCTCTCATTTTCTTTTTTGAGAACAATGACAATAAATTTATCTATCTATCTATCTATCTATCTATCTATCTATCTATCTATCTATCTATCTATCATCTATCTATCTATCTATCTATCTATCATCTATCTATCTATCTATCTATCTATCTATCTATCTATCTATCTAAAAGACTGAGCCAACAGGGCCAACTACATATACATTCCAGGTCCCTGCACTAGCGTCCTATTGGACCATTCCAACCAGCAGCGGGCCTGTGATTGGAGCAGGACAGCAGGGATTTGGATCCTACTGCCCACTGTAGCCAAGTCCCCAAGCTCGGTCCTACAGGCTCCAACAAACCAGGCAAGAGCTCCATATAATAGACACATTACCGATTATATATATAACAGTTTATGAATCCAATCTCTGCTGATTCCATTAACAGCATTTATTGATTCATCAAGACAGCACTCTTGCAAGCACATTGAGAGAAAAAAATATCTAAAAATGCGGTATGATTCCGTCTCAGAAGCTTTTATTGGTGTCAGTTAATGTAATGTGCTCAGTGACGAGACGTGTTGAAGGCAACATACTTTATTAGCTGGTACATCACAAGAGGGGGAAACGCAGGCCGGGTCCCGTTTTATATACAAAGCCCGGAACAACCCTCGGACTGGCCAGGTCCAATCCTGGCCAGTTAAACTTCCCGCCACAGATCTTAATTGGCGGAGTAGTTTCGCGCGCTACATCCAGTGACCAGGGACTTCCTCTGGTCACCTCTGTAGCGTTCGCTGGGCAGTACTTCCGGATTGCATAGCAAGACACAACAGTTAACAACTAAGTCCTAAACCTAACCAGCAAATAGCTCAGGATTGCTGTGTCTGTGCAGTATCAGAATAAGAAAACCTACTCTTATGGCAGACACGTGAAGTATTTCCCTCCCCCCCAAAAAAAAATGGACTGTTTTCTCCTTCCCAATATTAAGGGATGTTAAACTCTGACCTGGGTGGCCCAAGCTTGCCCAATCTAATCAGCTCTCAGAAGCTAAGTAAGGTTGGCCCCAGCTGACGCTTGGATGGAGTATCACCAAGGAAGCCCACGGTCACTACAAAGAGGCAGCCAATGGGAAACAGCCTCTGAATGCCTCTTGCATTGAAAACCCTAAAGGGGGAAACAGCTGGCTTACCAGCACTTGTAACATTTGAAAAAGTTTTTTTTTTTTAAAAGAGGTTGACCTCCTTGCATGCATAAATTCCACATACCTAGAACCTTTCTATCCACATGCTTCTTTCTGCTCATATGCGCTCTGTGTACACTCTTTCCAAACACAGCCGAAGTTGGTTTCGGTCCTATTTTCCCCTCCTGCTTTGGAGAAATGGCATTGATCTTCTAGGTATCTTTATTTCCTTTATTTCCCAGGGCATGTCATTACCAACCCCTGTGCTAAATCATATTGTCTCTCAAGTGTTTTGAAGTGGAGGTTTTAAAAGACAACATAATCACAAGCCTCGAGATCAGATAGATGGGATCATTTTGGGCAGCCAGTTGCCAAGCTGGTTTTCTGGCAACAGACAAGAGAAAGGGACCTCAAACAAATTATGGGTGTTTGGAACGTGGCAAAAGCAGCAGGGCTGGGAGCTATCCAAATTGTATTCCTGTAGCTTGGTTAATTTCTAAATTATATTATACAATATTGTGCATGGCATTCTGCAAGCTATTGTGGGAGGTCAGAAATAGGGTATTTTGAAAGAACCAGTATCCCTTTGGAGAACAAAGCCACTGTGGTTTTTCTTCCTCTTTCATAGATTCCATTAGCACAGAGCACATGTCAGGAAGGTATATTTGCACACATCTTTCATACTGAAAAGAGAACCACTTTGAGTCAATTTGGCTACATCTGTAGCAACGTGTAAGTGTTTGTACTTCTGGTTAAATTCTTTGATTACTTCTCATTAGGGATCAGTGAGTAGCGTTTTGGTATTTCAAACACTCCAAGTTCAGGTCAAAATCAGATTTATGTCAGTCTAATGTAGGATTTGGGATTCAATTTAACGCCATGACTGTGACTCACAAAACTCGAGGTGTGTGATCAGATTGCAGATTGGACACCAACTTGTGGAAATGAAGCGAGCAGTTCAACATCAACTTTGCTAGGAAAAGGGAAGGGAGAGTCAGTCTGTTGTAGTTACCTATGTCAGAGTCTGACTGGCAAATCACAAAAGAAATATTTGCCTATGTCCTGTGCTCAGTGAGCTGTATGAAATCATATCCCAGAGTTTTGCATAGGAGGATGGGCCATGATCCAGCCATGTAAAGCATACACTTGGAAGGAAGGCACTGGCAAGGCAAAGAGATTTCCTGTTTCACTTGGCACAGGTAAACCCTCTCGTTTAAACTGTGCCGCAACTCTTGAAAAGCAGCTACATGTGTTTAGTTTGCATGCCAGGGATCCAAAGCCTTGCAGATATTGTGGTGCCATGCTAACCAATCACACCTAAAGTTGCAACACAAGTTTAAACAAGGTACTAGGACAATGAAAAGAGGCACTGGGAACTCTTTGCCTCTCCAGCATCATGTTTAAATCCAGCCTGAGTCTCATAACGAAGTGGAACTAATATAGAATGCAGCTATACTTTTCATTTATTTCAGTTGGAGACTGACAGTGCTGTTTTAAGCAGTTATACCTTATAAGTCAATTGGAGTCAGTGGGTTTGAAAAGGTGCAACTGTGCTTAAGATGGCACTGTTAAGTATGTGCTAAACGTGTGTTTCCCTCGAAATGAATGTGAAAAGTTCTTAACTCTGGCAGGATCCTGAGCTTTCCTTTGAGTTTTTGCACATCTGTTTAAAATGATCACTGTTTTGTAATGCAATCCTCAGTTACCTCTTTGCAAATGTATTGCATTGTTGCAAACTATAATTTTTCATAAGAGATCTACAGTTAGTTTCATTCTCCTCTGTCTTCCAAAAGCTGCATGTGTGTCAGTATTTTGTATTTTCAAGAAACCACTGGGCTCGCTCCCCTTTTTTTCAGAAATGGCAAAAGAGTCAACTGAGTAATAGAATGCATCTGCTGAGGAAACATATACATGATTTATAATCTTCACAGTGTAAAGGAAGTCAAAATTCAAAACATTTGCAATCAACGTGGGAGGGGTCAAAAAGTGAATAATGGCTGAAACTTCATCGTGGCTTAATTGGCTTCCACCACTAATCTAAATGACTAATACCTAAGAAAACAATCCACAGGATAGGTGAGAAGGAGCTGGAAGGAACAGAAAAGTCTACTCTCCGTTTTTATATCATGAGTAATAAAAGCCTCAAATTATAGATGAAAGGTCTTATAGATTTGTATATGTATCTGCATATGACCACACATGCAGAGTACATAAGAACATAAGAGAAGCCATGTTGGATCAGGCCAATGGCCAATCCAGTCCAACACTCTGTGTCACATAAGAACATAAGAGAGGCCATGTTGGATCAGGTCAATGACCCATCCAGTCCAACACTCTGTGTCACATAAGAACATAAGAGAGGCCGTGTTGGATCAGGCCAATGGCCCATCCAGTCCAACACTCTGTGTCACATAAGAACATAAGAGAGGCCGTGTTGGATCAGGCCAATGGCCCATCCAGTCCAACACTCTGTGTCACATAAGAACATAAGAGAGGCCATGTTGGATCAGGCCAATGGCCCATCCAGTCCAACACTCTGTGTCACATAAGAGAGGCCATGTTGGATCAGGCCAATGGCCCATCCAGTCCAACACTCTGTGTCACATAAGAGAGGCCATGTTGGATCAGGCCAATGGCCCATCCAGTCCAACACTCTGTGTCACATAAGAACATAAGAGAGGCCATGTTGGATCAGGCCAATGGCCCATCCAGTCCAACACTCTGTGTCACATAAGAACATAAGAGAGGCCATGTTGGATCAGGCCAATGGCCCATCCAGTCCAATACTCTGTGTCACACAGTGGCCAAAAAAAACCCCAGGTGCCATCAGGAGGTCACAGTGGGGCCAGGACACTAGAAGCCCTCCCACTGTTCCCCCCCCCCCAAGCACCAAGAATACAGAGCATCACTGCATTTTATAAAGGAACTCTACCAATATGATATTCTCCATTAATTCCCAAATAAACTGGCCCAATGCTGGCTGGGGATGGAGGAATGGAAATCAGAAATAGAAGTTTCATACCTTAAAAAAACTAGAAATAACCAAAGTGCCGTGACCTGTATTGTAATGCATGTTCAGGCCCAGAATTTATAGCTAAATCCCACTCAAAATGGTAACCAATGTGGTACACAGTTAAGTATTAGACCTTGAAAGAGGCAGATTCAAATTCTCACTCTAGGAACATTTTCCTAGGAAAAAGTCCCAGTTAGATAAGCTTCAGCAGGATCCTAAATAGATGTGCTTTGGATTGCTGTCTCAGCCACCCATCATTGGATTGCTGTCTCAGCCACCCATCATGTCCATGGGCCAGTCACTCTGTTTCAGTCTGACATACCTCACAGGCTTGTTGTGAAGATAAAATGAAAGTAGTGCAAATATGGTTTCCGGTTCTCCCCTGCCCAGCGGGTTGACAGATCCAGGTCCAGATTGGGAGATTTGAGGACAGAGCCTGGGGAGAAAAAGGACTCCATGAGGAACATTGCCGTAGAGTCCATGTTTTCCAAGGGAGCTGATCTCTCTAGTCTGGAGATGAGCTGTAATTCTGGGGCATCTGTGAAGTAGGTTAGGCTGAGAGTGTATAACAGGCCTAAGGTCACCCAGTAAGCTTCCATGGTAGAGTGGGGATTCAACTCTGAGTATCCCAGATCCTAGTCAAACACTCTTACCACCACACTACACTAGCTGAAGGCATAGCTGCATGTCTACATTTCCCTCATCTTTCACACTCATTTTCAAGTGGACTGAGATGTGTGGTTGAGTACATGAAGGGACTTGGGTTTAACTGTTGCTTCTCCCCTTTCTCTGTTCGGTATGAATGGACTGAACAGTGGCTTAGCATGGATCACAGAGATCAGATGAGCCACACTGAAAATGAAAAGAAGTTTAATCGGAAAATTAAAAGCACAGACTGCATTTGCGCATACAACAGAGTGGGCAAAGATGAAAAGAAATGGAAATAAAATGCAGTTCCTGACTCATACATATCTCTACAAATGGTAATATCGGCTCTATAATTGGAGCTACAGGCATTTGGAAATCATCCATTACATTGGTTTCAGTATCTAGAGGACCATGTGCTCATGGCCACCTCTTAGGGTTGTCAGCCTCCAGGTGGGGCCTGGAGATCTCCTGGTTTTACAACTGATCTCCAGCTGGCAGAGATCAGCTCCCCTGGAGAAAATGGCTGCTTCAAAAGGTAGACAATGGCATTGTACCATGCTGAAGCCCTTCCCCTCTCTCAGATCCACCCCAAAGTCTCCAGGTATTTTCCAACACAGACCTGGCAACCCTACCACCTCTTGAAGTCAAGATGGATTCTTCCTCCTGTGAGCATAAAACGACCAAGCGCCAAAGAAAACTGAACAGCTTATGAGAGTGTGGTTGCTCAAATACACATCATAACATAGGCTACGATCACACACACGAAATAACGCACTTTCAATCCACTTTCAATCCACTTCCAACTGGATTCTGCCCATTCACAGTAAAATCCAGTTGGAAAGTGGATTGAAAATGCATTATTTAATGTGTGCGATCGCAGCCTCTGTTTCAACCTAACCTACCTCATAGGATTGCTGTGAAGATAAAATGGAAACCTTATGAACTATGAACACTGCCCTGGCTGGGCTACAAATAAATGGCAGATAGAAATGTATACTACTTTATACGTAGATTAGTGAACATAACCTCACACTCCTGGCTGGTTTGGATGCATATTTTCAATTTACAGTTTACAAAGATTACTTCCATCTGTCAGCTGAGATTCCCATCAGAAATTATTTCTAGTTCCTCTGCCTTCAAAGGTTAGGCAAATAGATCTTTGTTTACAGTTTATGTCCCATGACTGAAGCTCCCTCAAAAGGTTCTTGGCGCCATCTTTTAGGCATCAGACTGCTTCTTGGTACTTTGGGAAGTTCTCTAAAATGGCTTCTTGATGGCTGCACCTTTGTGTTTAAAAAAAGTACCGCTGACTTAATATGGGTTGCTTTGTTTTTATGAGGTACTCCAGGGGGCAATTCTCTCTCCAATGCTATTTAACATCTACATGTACCCCCTTGCCCAGTTGGTCTGAGGGCTTAGTCTGGGTTGCCATCAGTATGCAGATGATACCCAGGTCTATCTGTTGATGGGTGACTGCCTGGTTTCTGCCCCAGAGTCTTTGGCCAGAGCTTTGGAGGCCATGGCTGGGTGTTTGCAACAGAGCCAGTTGAAGCTCAGTCCAGCAAAAATGGAGGTCCTATACCCAAGTCGGGGAGGGGATTGGATCAGGTATCAGGCTACCCATCCTAGATGGTGCAGTGCTTGTGCCTGCCCAGAAGGTGAAAAGGTGGTGGTCCTGGATGCCTCACTCTCTATGGAGACCCAGGTCGCTGTGGTGGCCATATTTGTCTTTTATCATCTTTGGAAGGTTAAACAACTGGACATTGTTGATCTAGTACCAGTACCAGTCTCCTCTCAGGACTTGGCTACAGTGACCCATGCAATGGTCCCGAATTGATTACTGTAACTCACTCTATGTGGGCTTGCCCTCACAACTGATCTGGAAACTCCAGCTGGTGCAGAATGTGGTGGCATGCCTGTTGATGCCGTTGCCTGTGCAAGTGCACTGCACTGACTACCAAGCAAGTACCAGATCCATTTCGAAGTTCTGGTATTAACCTTTAAAGCCTTGCACAGCCTGGGACCAACATACCTGAGGACTACCTCTCCCCATATGTACCCTGGTGGGCCTTAGGCTCTGGTTGTCCCCTGTCCAAAGGACATCTGTTTAGCCTTGATAAAGAGCCAGGGTCTTTTCAGCCTTGTTTCCAACCTGGTAGAACATGGTCCCTTCTGCGATCAAGGCCCTGTGGGATTTATTGCCATTCCACAGGGCCTGTAAAACAGAGCTGTTCTGCCAGGCCTTTGGTTGAAACAGTCAGACATCCAGGAAAACCATAGACCCACCCACCCCACCCCCCCGACACTGTTGGCACTGCTAACTACTGCTGAAGTACCACCTTCCATCTTATGCAGTTTATGAAGTCTAATATTTCCAGCTGGAAACCCTGTGTTTTTGAGGGAATTTTATACTGTTTCATTGTTTATTAACTTATTTCTATTGATTTTATCTGTTTGTTTTACGTTGCGATCTGCCCCGAGTCCGCTTGTGGGAATGAATTGAAATTGAAATAATAAATTTTAAAAAATGCTTTTAAAATATATCAGCACATGGATGGGACATTGTTGATCTAGTACCAGCGCCAGTGCTCCCTCTAAGTTGTGGAGTCTTGCGAGCAAAAATGAGCTACTGTCGTTTAAGTTGCGAGCGAGTGATTTGGCTACTGCATGGATTAGTTTGCTCTGGGTCTATTCGTCTAGCTCACACTAACTCAGCTTAGAGGAAACACTGAGTACCACATGTAGAATTTTAATGTCATCCAGGTATCACCTCCGCTGAAGGGCTTTCTACTGCAGCCTGCTTATATACCCATCATCTAGTCAATGTGCAGACAAATCAAAGTGGGGAGATTTACGTGTGAAGCAAGTCTCTAGCAACTGTTGTTTCCCAAGGACAACGTAGTGCAGTTTTATTCCAAGTGCTTAGCCAAGAAAATCTGAGGCAGAGGGAGAGGAAGGATTGTGGATTACTTTGCAAATTTTGCAGTGCGTGTCAGAGAACAAACAATAACCAGGGCTGTATACATGCTAGGAGACCGAAGGAGCTCAGAAACAGAATGTGGAAACAGAGAAGGAGCTGAATAATATTTTCAGTATTGGATATGCATTTATTTATTTAAAACATTTCTATGCTGCCTTTCTGTCCTATGCTCAAAAGGCAGGGGGAAGTCAGTGAGATTACTCCTCCCATAACTAGCACAACCAGAAGAAATTATGCAAAACAGCAAAATCATGCAACTTGAATTCTGTAAATTTAGAAACTGTCAACTGAATTTTGGTCAATTTATCGATTGCTTTTTAGCATGCAATGGTACTTATAACAGTTTGCAGGAAGACAGGACATTGGTTTGAATCCAACAGTCCACAAACAGAAATATAAATGGATTTAGTGCATTCCTCCCTCTGTCCTATAGTGCCCAAGATGTCCTTGCACAACATCTTGCACAAGTGGGGAAATGGTCCAAGATAACACTATTTTTAATTTAGTGCGCTTCTATTGCACAATACAGCATATACATATTCCAGTAGATCCAAACCTGGATTTTCTTCAGAAAGCTTTAAGGACAAGCTGGACAGCATATTGTGCAGTGGTTTAACTAAGCTATCCAGTATTAGGGCTGTATTAAATTGCTTGAGTATTGCTCTCCCCATGGTGCAGAGTGGTAAGCTGCAGTACTGCAGTCCAAGCTCTGCTCACAACCTGAGTTCGATCCCAGCGAAAGTTGGGTTCAGGTAGCCTGATCAAGGTTGACTCAACCTTCCATCCTTCCAAGGGCAGTAAAATGAGTACCCAGCTTGTTGGGGGTAAAGTGTAGATGACTGGGGAAGGCAATGGCAAACCACCCTGTAAAAAGTCTGCCATGAAAACGTCATGATATGATATCATCCCAGAGTCAGAAATGACTGGTGTTTACCCAGGGGACTTCCTTTTATTACTCTCCTAACTTACAACATTAGCCTAGTGGGGCAGGGGGCCCCTTTGTCCTAACTATACCATTTCAGTCTGCATTTGGAATGCTTCATGTGGATGCTTTTCCATCCAAAAAATCCCTTCAAAATATAGAATTATAACATTAGGGAGAAAGCTAGGCCATAACCTATCGCTGTAACCCGGGTTCTTTTTCTAGCAGGAGCTCCTTTGCATATTAGGCCATGCCCCCATGATGTACCTAATCCTCCAAGAGCTTCGAGAGCTCTTAGTACAGGGCCTACTGTAAGCTCCAGGAGGATTGGCTACATCAGGGGGGCGTGGCCTAATATGCAGAGGAGCTCCTGCTAGAAAAAGTGCCCTGAGTCTGTGACGCAGAAATTTGTATGTGGGGAGAGTTTCTGATACGGAAGAGTTTTTCCATCATACTAACCTGCAATATAAAGTGGTACAGTCCTGACTGTGAATATGACTCTCATCATATGCAACCTGAAACGCAGGAAATGCATACAAAACACTAATTATTTGAGGGAAAGGGCACTGAGTTTAGCCATCCCACTTCTAGATCTTTTCTGCACTTCAGTGTTGCCACTGTTTCCCAGCAAGTTGAAGCCCCAACAGATGCTCCGACTTTGCAGCACCCCTTTGGCAAAAGGGCATTTATTTCAGGGAATTTAAAAAAAAAAAATTGAATCCAACCCTCGCCCTGTGCTCCATACATCCTTTGAAAAGGAAGGAAAGCCATGTTGCCATGTACTTCATCAGCAACAGAACCCCCTCTTTTTTACAACGTTGTAACATCATAACACTGCCCCCCAAAAAGGCTGGATATATTCTGGAGAACCAACTAAGAAAACAGCCCGTGATTGTCAAACTGGACACACCAATTTATAACAGTGTTATTTAATAAGCATGAAACACAATCCTCTTTGTGCAGTAATGTTATAGCATCATAACCATCATAGCCATCATGTTGAGGCTGGGTGAGTGGGCGTCAACGTGGCAGATGCGGTTCAATGTGGCCAAGTGCAAAGTAATGCACATTGGGGCCAAGAATCCCAGCTACAAATACAAGTTGATGGGGTGTGAACTGGCAGAGACAGACCAAGAGAGAGATCTTGGGGTCATGGTAGATAATTCACTGAAAATGTCAAGACAGTGTGCGTTTGCAATAAAAAAGGCCAACGCCATGCTGGGAATTATTAGGAAGGGAATTGAAAACAAATCAGCCAGTATCATAATGCCTCTGTATAAATCGATGGTGCGGTCTCATTTGGAGTACTGTGTGCAGTTCTGGTCGCCGCACCTCAAAAAGGATATTATAGCATTGGAGAAAGTTCAGAAAAGGGCAACTAAAATGATTAAAGGGCTGGAACACCTTCCCTATGAAGAAAGGTTGAAACGCTTAGGGCTCTTTAGCTTGGAGAAACGTCGACTGAGGGGTGACATGATAGAAGTTTACAAGATAATGCATGGGATGGAGAAAGTAGAGAAAGAAGTCCTTTTCTCCCTTTCTCACAATACAAGAACTTGTGGGCATTCGATGAAATTGCTGAGCAGACAGGTTAAAACGGATAAAAGGAAGTACTTCTTCACCCAAAGGGTGATTAACATGTGGAATTCACTGCCACAGGAGGTGGTGGTGTCCACAAGCATAGCCACCTTTAAGAAGGGGTTAGATAAAAATATGGAGCAGAGGTCCATCAGTGGCTATTAGCCACAGTGTGTGTGTGTGTATATATATATATATATATATATTTGGCCGCTGTGTGACACAGAATGTTGGACTGGATGGGCCATTGGCCTGATCTAACATGGCTTCTCTTATGTTCTTATGTTCTTATAACATTGTATAAGGGCTGGATGTATCATGGGGAACAGCATGGCTACCACCATTTCAAAGGTCCCCTGCTCCTCCTTGGTCACCAACTAAGAAAATGACCAATGAAGACTCCCCCAAAATCTTAATGAAAATATTATTCCAGTCGCAATCGTTGAACTGAATATGCCAATTCACAACACTGTTATGAATTGAGTAGTATTCTGTTTGGAATGGAATATGAATACTGTTTCATTTGAACTTGTCGAACTAGATACACCAATTCAATAATTATGAAACATGCTAAATGGAAACATGGCAACTGTTGAGTTTCCATTTGGCATCAAATCAATTATATAATTCCATTATTTTCAGATGGTTAAAAGACTGCATTGTCATAAAAAAAAAAAGCACTAGGAAGGACAAGGGATGAGAAGGGGGAGGGGAGAACAAGAGGCAACAAAACCTACTCTCCCCCCCTAAAAAAAAAAAGGAAAGGAAAGGAACTTCATGGGCAGGTAACTGCGTGAAGAAAGCTACTTTTAACCTCACCGCTCATTTTGTCCCTGCATTATAATTCAGTATTATTACATTTTTAGGGGACTTCAGGAGACTCTGGAGTGTGGGTGTACACATTACACTGATGCCACAAAAGGGTGGTGGGAAACAAAATTCAGTTTCCAGAATTTCACACTTGAAAACTACAAGTTAATACCTGAAAGGGGTGAGGGGGAAGATCATGGAAATGTGGTTCCAAAAAACACGGAGTAACAGGGCAGTAAATTCAGAGCTTCTTCTGGAGCAGCCAAAAATTATGCAGAAAGTTTTACAAACATCAATGATTTAAAAACACCATTGCATTTGTACAGAAATGGTCCTAACACAGATTCAAATAATATTTAGAATTTATAGTTCTCTCTCTCTCACACACACACATTGCGCTAAGTTCAAAGGTAATGGGTTTCTTTATTAAAATTTTATCAGGCATCTACATTTACAGCTGTTGCTTTGGACAGCATCACAGAGGCACGACAAAGGGAAAAAAAAGGAGAACAGCTGATAAATCTCAAAAAAAGAGTTTATTATGAATAGAGAGAGCATTGACTTTGCTTTCCGTGATGTGTTTTATTGGCTATACTGCAGTTTCTATTTAGATGAAATAGTGGAAAGCTTATTGTTTTTCATGTGTTGTAAATAGGCACAATGTATGATGTTATATCCCACAGACAGGCCAACCATTTTTACAAATATCCAGGCTAATAGTACCAAAATCAGGGCTTGCACTTTCCTGGGTAGTGAGACTGAATGTGTCGGCCTTAAGGAAATTGCACCCCAGTTGCCATGGTTGTTTGATTTTATACAATGCAGGCAAATGCACTGTGTCAGGTTACATTGGGTCATGTCTTGTCTATGATGTGACATAACGTGACATAACTCAATCTGATGGGCTGCACAGAACAGTCAGGTGCACAGGAAGTGCACACAACTCTGTGACCAGAAGCAAGTTTTTGACCCAGCAGGTAGGGTGCTCCAAGCCCATTCGCACATCCATTCATATAGATAATTAGTATACCAAGCAGTGCTTCGGCTGTGTGCTCATTCCAGCTCAGCTGCTTTCCCCATAAAACATACTCTTTAAAATAGTTTATGGTGGCTGAGCTGAGATTCTTTCACATTTACCATTAGGAGGAGTGAAATTGCCTGCATCAAAACACACCTCAATCCTTGTTCAAATACTTGTATAACAAGAAGAGATTGCTCAAGTTTGTTGGGGGGGGGGGTGTCTTTTATGTCTGGAAAGCATGGCATCTTTATACTTCTTAGGATACCCAGTTTGAAAGACAATTTTGAGCCAATCATTAGCCCAAAATGGCACCAGCAGGGCTTTTTTTGTAGCAGGAACTACTTTGCATATTAGGCCACACACCCCTGATGTAGCCAATCCTCTAAGAGCATACAGTAGGCCCTGTAATAAGAGCCCTGTAAGCTCTTGGAGGATTGGCTACATAAGAGATTGGCTACATGGAGAGCCAGCTTGGTGTAGTGGTTAAGTGTGCGGACTCTTATCTGGGAGAACCGGGTTTGATTCCCCACTTCTCCACTTGCACCTGCTGGAATGGCCTTGGGTCAGCCATAGCTCTGGCAGAGGTTGTCCTTGAAAGGGCGGCTGCTGGGAGAGCCCTCTCCAGCCCCACCCACCTCACAGGGTGTCTGTTGTGGGGGAGGAAGGTAGAGGAGATTGTGAGCCACTCTGAGACTCTTCGGAGTGGAGGGCGGGATATAAATCCAATATCTTCATCTACCTCACAGGGTGTCTGTTGTGGGGGAGGAAGGTAGAGGAGATTGTGAGCCGCTCTGAGACTCTTCGGAGTGGAGGGCGGGATATAAATCCAATATCTTCATCTACCTCACAGGGTGTCTGTTGTGGGGGAGGAAGGGAAAGGAGATTGTGAGCCGCTCTGAGACTCTTCGGAGTGGAGGGCGGGATATAAATCCAATATCTTCTTCATAAGAGGGGTGTGGCCTAATATGCAAAGGCGTTCCTGCTACAAAAAAAGCCCTGGGCACCAGCATAAATGAGGCATCAGGATGATCAGTATCATTAAGATGGAGGAATGCAACTCGGAATTATGTGGGAATGCAACTCTACCAAGATCTGTAAAGGGAGGGACAGGAAAGCCGAAATATAGAGCATAGCAAAAAGAACTAGAAACATTTCGAGGATGGCAAGGGCAAAGGCACTTTTTTACACATTGTAAAAACCGATCCAAGAGTGATCTAAGAGGGAAGCGTCTTCCATTTTAATCTTCACGAGTAAAACTATAACAGCTAGTTAGTACACAGGAATGAGTTCACGCTGAGGTTGCCTGCTCTAATTTGGGAATTCCTGGAGTTTGGTGGGCCGTTTCTGGGGAGGGCGGAGCTTGGGAGAGAGCTCTGTGGGGATGTGATGCCAAAGAGTCTGCCATCTGAAGCTGCCATTTTCTCCAGGGGAAATGCTCGCTGTCTTCTGGAGATCAGTTATGGTTCTGGAGATCTCCAGGCTTCAGCTGGAGGTTGGTAGCCTCAGTTCATGTACAAAATGAATCCCATAGATTAATTTTGAAAGGAAATCCCAATGAAATCCTGGGCATGATCAGCCAAGAGTTTGACATTTCAAAGTGCTTAGCTTTGCCTGCCCCTTGTCCCTATCCGTTCCTAATACTTTCCCTGGAAACACTGAAGGGAAATTTGGTCCCATAATCCATGTAGATCTCAAAAATGAATAATTATCATACAATGTCTTTGTTTTTAATTTAGGAGTGTTTCTTACAATATTCTCAATGAGACTGAAGAGGGGCTCAAAGTCTGAATTACATTTTATACTACGTTATACCTTTTTGTACCTTTTTAGTGTCAGAGAAAGAGAAACTTGGATGAGTCTCTGAAGAAATTCGCAGGTCTTTTTCTCCTGCCTCTATTGTGCTAGAACTCCACAAAGATATTTAAAGACATGTGTTTCAGAAAAAAAATGATTTACTGGGGAAAGTACCAATGTTCAGTGACCCCAAAATGCAAAACACCACCTGTGTGTAATGGACTACAGTCTGGGCACTACCCTGACAAAAAGGACTAACAGCCTGACACCTGCTTCAAAGTGATTATTGTTTCCTTACTGTGTGTGCTCTTTAGGCTCTGTGGGTGTACTTCATGGCTCATGAATTTATCGGAGGAAAAGGTATGTCACTTCTAGGGATAGCTCATTACAAAGTTCCTTCCATATCTATCGTTTCCGCTTGGATCCTCTCAACTTTCTATGGATATACACAAAAAAAGATGAAGAGTATTCGTGCTTGTGTGACAAGCTAACAGGGTTGGGGGCAGGGGAAAAACTTGAGTTTATAGTGTTGTCAAGGTGCCCTTGTTTAGATATTTCTCGCCTATAGACATCCATTTTTTTGTGTTTAGGTAATCCTTGCCTATAGTTTTGTAGATGTGTGTGCTGAGTGAGCAGCTATATTTTTTTCCCTTAAAGGGAGAAATTTGCAATAGGCCAAAGGGACGTTAGTGATGTAACATAGCTTGACAAGCGTCCTCACAAGAGATGGAAACAGATGGATGGAAGGGGAAGGCTTTGAAAGGTATGAAAAAGGCTCTAAGGCTTGGGAAGTCAAGGGTGAGGAAGAAGGCAGAGCAGCCAAAGATACAGCTTCAGGAAGTTAAGAATTTCTCTTCATCAATACTGACCCCAAATTCCCTGGAGAACACTAGTCATGCCTACCTGGTTGCTTCTGTTTCTTTGGTCCAAGTGGACTATGTTGTAGTCATCAAGGTGTAAAATAGTAATGTGGTTCAAGGGTGCCAATTCATAACAAGGAAAACAAAGATATTTTTGAAAGGCCTTTCCAAGATTCAGTAAGATCCAAATCCCTGTTCTTGGATGTATTTAAGTATAGATTACAAAGTTTCAGAGCGTCTGTTCTGTTGTGATCATATTCTTTTTTATATACTTTGTGAGAACTATAGCAATGTTGTAATGTCAAGTAACTCATATTCTCTCTCTCTCTCTCTCTCTCTCTCTCTCTCTCTCCCTGGAGCAAAGGGATTCATATATTTGGCACACACATCAGTATAGAAAGATGTTTCATTGTTTCTAAGAGTAGGCATTCTTTGGGTGAGCCAGACAGAGACACAGATGATATTCCTGAGGAATAATTACGTGAGGTCAGAAACACAAGGCAAAAGTTAGTCATGGCCAAGTCTCATTCCTTTGCTTTGGGGAGGGGAGGAACTAACTATTCCTGGATTGTGACCATTTATTTATTCAGACTTTTCTACTGTCAGATCCCAAGGACTCAAATCTGGGAATTGGAGCTGTGAATAGACAAGACAGATCTTTCTACAAACTAGAGAAAAGCCACATATTTGCAGGAGGAAAATGAAATCTAAAACAACAACCCTCCCCCCCCAAAAAAAAACCCCTGGGGTTTAAAACACCCCAAATTAATACAGGGATTAACAGAATGGCCAGCCTCCATCATTTCTGTCAGAAAAAGATAGAGGGAGGGGAGGGCCCTTTCTAGAGCTGTTTTGATCTTTGAAGAAGGACCCATTGGGGCCAGGCCTGGCTGCAGTCACCGAGTGACTTGATACTATTTGAATTCCATGACTCACCCAGGCTTGCTGCTATTCAGCAGCAACCACCACACAAAAGCCAGTGTGGTATAGTGATTAGAGTTCTCAGATTAGGATCTGAGGGACCCCAGTTTGAATCTTCACCTTGCCATAGATCCTTACTGGGTGACCTTGGCCCAGTCACACACTCTCAGCCTAATCTACCTGACACGGTTGTTGTGAGGACAAAATGGAAGATAATGGTATAAGCTACTTTGGGTCCACAGTATGGGAAAAGGTGTGGCGTAAATATTGTTGTAAATATATAATAAATATAACTGATGATGAAGTGCAGATACAATGTAGAATGTTTGGTGGTTGGGAAAGAGAAAGGAAACAGAGGGCGTTTTCGCACAGGGCTTACCCCGGAGCGACGTCCCTCTTCACCGTGCAGCGTCTGCGTGGATTTCGCACCAACTGCTCCACAGAACCCGGAAGAGCCGCAAAGAGCTGCGGCTTTTGCATCGCAAATGTAAACTAGTCCTTGGCAGTTTACATTTGTGACGCAAAAGCTGCGGTACTTCGCGGCTCTTCCGGGTTCTGCGGAGCAGTTGGTGCAAAATCCGCACAGGTGAAGAGGGACGTCGCTCCGTGGTAAGCCCTGTGCGAAAACGCCCTCAGAAAGGTAAGGATATGGGGGCTGCCAGGAAGAGAGAAAAAAGGGAAATAGGGTTGGGAGGGAGATACAGGGGAAACCGATATGCCCTCACAAACTCTTATGGTCCCCCCCCACTCCCCGTGCACCTGGCTCTGGACTAGCAGCCAGCACCATATAACTGGGCCAGGCCCAGCCTGTACTGGCAGCTAGCATCCTGCAACTAAGCCTGAATTTCCTGGGGAGAAACTGCTAGAGGAAGAGAAGGAGGGAAAAACTGAAGTCAGGGGAAGATAAAGGTAGATCGGCTGGTGGGTGGAAATGAGAGAAGAAGGCAGGAAAAGGGGAGAGGATATGGCAGCTTTCAGGGAAGAGAAAAAAAGAAGTAATGTGGGAGGAAATGACATCGCCCCACCACCACCACCACAAGTCTTTGCAGGTCCCCCGCTTACACTTTATCTGATTTCTAACAACAATCTGTAACAGAGATAAAATTTGAACTGGAGCTCTCCTAATTCATATGTTAAATCCTTAGCTGCAACACTACATTAGTCCTCCCTGTAGATTTCAGAAGCTTGAATTTATAAGTCCCTGGTTTTGAACATTAGCTCATATGCTCACAATGATCCTCTGATTTTTAAAACAATGTTATTAACCACATGCAATGTGCTCTGCCTTTCTAGCCAGGAGAGCAAGGGAGGCAAATGATTGAATTCAAATTACTTAAAAAAAAAAAAAAAAGGCAAAGAGTGGGTAGTTAGATGTTTACCAATGAGACCTGCTTAATTCCTGCATTATTTCTACTCAGTGACTCCCTCAGTTCTCAGCTCACACAACTGAACTCTCACAGAGTTTAAAGGAGATATACTGCTCCCTCCTCGCAACAGTAAAATGCAGATGAAAAACATTTCTGGCTGTAATTTTCTCTGATTGTTCTGCTGAACATTTTAGACACATTTTGGTATTTGCTGGTCTAAAATACCACGGGAAAGTATCTTCCATTTACAGAAGCCACCTGCTCCCAACAGCTTTTCAGAGATTTTTTTTTTCTTTGTTAAAAAAAATGTGTAATACAATACAAACATGTGTGTTGCATTAAGTCAGGTTATACCAGGTCGTGCCATATGACACAATATATCCCAGTATAATCTGATGCAATGCAAATCACTCACTACAGCGTAAATTTGAAGAAAAGCTCCCCCCCCACCCCCAATTCAAACAGACAACAGCTGTTGTAGATAAAGTGTCCATTCTATCCCACATGGACAGGTATTCGTGGCTTGATATTATCTGACTTAACGATAGATGGTTCTGCTTTGGCTATATTTACTCCCCACTGTAAATCCATTCAGAGCTCTGTGATTGCTGATGGGGGCAAAAAAAGGCTTTTGCATTAACTTAAAAGATATTGCACACACTCCTTGTAGATTTGGGTCACAATTTACCAGCTACTACGAGCTGCTTTCACATCCAGAGCTCGATCATACAGCGTATAAACACACAATACAGTAATGCAGATCCTACTGCCCCTCTGTGTATAGAATGCAGAGTTTTCCTGCATTCCCCTCCACTCCTGCAGTCCCTTCTGACTCCCAAAAGATCATCCATAGGTTCATAGAACCTGCATAGGTTGGAGAAGCCAGAGTGAGGAAGAATTGGGGGAGGGGGGGAGGAGAGAGATTTACAATCACTTCTCCTTCCTCTCAGGGTTAGTGATTCTGGGCCATGGCCAAAGTCCTGGATGAGGTGGAGGAATCAGAACCACCACCCACCAGACCCCTCCCCTGGTCCCCTCTGGCAGAGACAAGAAAAGGGTGGTCCTCACTCTGCATGAGGTGGGTAAGAATTATCAGTGGAAGCCAGCTGCTGAAGCCCATGGAAGCAGATGGAACAGGAACTTATTGCTGAGAACTCTACTGAGCCAGTTACCCAAGCTCTGGATGGGGTGGGGTATAAATGGCTCTTCTTGTGAATGAGCTGCCCGACCCCAGATGGGATGGATGTGAGTGGTAGTGATGGGAGTCTGCTCTTTTCCTATTTTTTATCCTTTCATTGTGGGCAGGGCAATGGGCAGTTGGGCCCCCCCTCAAGCATGGAACCCAGAGCAGCTGCCCCCGTTGTCTGTTGCCTAAGACCACCCTGGTTCTACCTCTGCAAGCTGAGTTCTGCTGAGGAAAGGGATCAACGTCATCTCAATCCTCCTAACTCTAGGCCTGCATGGCTATTTCTCTGCACAGGCCCCATGAACCGTGCCACTGGAAAAGATCTATCTGAGGGTTGGAAGGGGACACAGGAATGGAGAGAAATGAAAGGAAATTTGGGGTGCCTTCTCTACACAGATGGTTGGTTTCAAACCAGGATCTTTAAGCGTGTAGATAGATAGATGATACATAGATAGATAGATAGATAGATAGATAGATAGATAGATAGATAGATAGATAGATAGATAGATAGATAGATAGATAGATAGATAGATAGATAGTATCTTCTTCCAGCATTGAGGCATGTTTCTCATATGTGCTATATGTGTAACATCAATTGAGGTATAAGAAACTGACAAAACACTGTGAACAGAACGTTTATGTCTCTAAAAAAAAAAAAGATTTGCAATGGAATCAATTGACTAATTCAGCTGTTGCACAATGCAGCCACGTGCCCAGTAAACAATAACTGAGGAATCCCGGGGATGTGCATGCAGCAGCCTTGAGTACTATTTGGGATTAGAAGCAACTTCAGGAACAAGAAAGGATGAGGGCCAAGGAATCCTGAGCTATTGTTTAAGAAATTAAAAGCTCTCCAAGATGCTTTAATAAATCATTCTATGAAACTCGCTGGAAAGAAGTTGCAACTCCAGGAATGGGCAGGCAAGGGTGGTCAACAAAAGGATGGGGCAGCATGGGCAGAAGAAGCTACCTCGTCTCACACTTGAGCTGTATATTGAAAGATGTGTAAATAAATGCAAACATGTGCGCCACATTTCGGTCAGCTCCTGATGCAATGGCATGCATCCATCCATGTGGCTCCAGATAATTAAGACTTTGAAAGAGGGGAGAGCAATTATTGCTCCCCCTCCCGGTGCAGACCCCCACTTTGCCTCTGATGCAATGCTTCACTGTTTGCTGTCCCCAGAAACAAATGTTGGGGAGCCTAGCGAACTTCAGAAGGGGAAGAAGGACAAACCTGCTCTGAGAGGTCTGTGGGAGGTTGGATAACATGCCGCTGTATATTTATTCATTTAAAACATTTTTACGCCAGTCCCCATGGAGGCAGCTAAATAATACATATACAAAATGTGCAAATAATCCTTCTCTAGCTTCCAGTCTTGAAACTCAAGGTGTGCATGATTTAGCTGGGGTTAAATATAAGAAGTATCATAACTTCTGGTCTTTTCTTCCCCTTCTGCAGAGTATCCTGCTTCTCCCAGGCATAATTCATGTGAGAGTATCTGGCATGACCAGCATTTGTCATTGAGCATTACCACACGCATGACTATGGCCAGCGGGGTATAGTGGGTGAAAATAATGGACTATAATCTGAAGAACCAGGTTTGATTCTTTTGCATGAAGCCTGCCAAGCAGGGCTTTTTTTGAGCAGGAACGCATTTCCAGCTGGCTTGGCATCAGGGGGTGTGGCCTAATATGCAAATGATTTCCTGCTGGGCTTATTCTACCAAAAAAAGCCCTGCTGCCAAGTGATCCTGGGCCAGTCACAGTTCTCTGAGAACTCTCTCAGCCCCACCTACCTCACTAGGTGCCTACTGTGGGGAGAGAAAGAGAAGGTCTCATTTGGAGTGCTGTGTGCAGTTCTGGTCGCCGCACCTCAAAAAGGATATTATAGCATTGGAGAAAGTCCAGAGAAGGGCAACTAGAATGATTAAAGGGCTGGAGCACTTTCCCTATGAAGAAAGGTTGAAACGCTTGGGGCTCTTTAGCTTGGAGAAACATCGACTGCGGGGTGACATGATAGAGGTTTATAAGATAATGCATGGGATGGAGAAAGTAGAGAAAGAGGTACTTTTCTCCCTTTCTCACAATACAAGAACTCGTGGGCATTCAATGAAATTGCTGAGCAGACAGGTTAAAACGGATAAAAGGAAGTACTTCTTCACCCAAAGGGTAATTAACATGTGGAATTCACTGCCACAGGAGGTGGTGGCGGCCACAAGCATAGCCAGCTTCAAGAGGGGTTTAGATAAAAATATGGAGCAGAGGTCCATCAGTGGCTATTAGCCACAGTGTGTGTGTATATATAAATTTTTTTGCCACTGTGTGACACAGAGTGTTGGACTGGATGGGCCTTTGGCCTGATCTAACATGGCTTCTCTTATGTTCTTATGTTCTTGAGGCAATTGTAGGCTGCTTTGAAATTCCTTAAGGCAGAGAAAAGCCAGGTATAAAACCCAACTCTTCTTATTTTCACAAGCCATGCTTTTGCACATGTTGTTCTACTTCTGAGGATTAGCACATGTGAGCTAGGGATAGACAGCATAAAGCTTTAGAGAGATGGGGCAAGTGGAAAGATTGATTGGGAATCCACAGGGGAGGGGCTTTGAACCAAGATGTAGCTTGAGCAAACAAAAAGCAAGCCTAGAGTCAAGCGATAGTAGGGTGCCAAGGGGGGAAAGCAAGCTGAGGTCCTCAGGGCTGGCCTTAGACCGTCTGGCACCCTAGGCGAGTCTAACTTCTGGTGCCCCCCCTTCACTGATAACATCACTGAGTCACATGTGGGGCACCGAATTCAGCACTCCCCAGAAGGCCAGCCCCCTAGGCAATTGCCTAGTTTGCCTAGTTTGCCAACCCTGAAGGTCCTTGGCAGTGGGAGCAGGACAGGAAATAATCCCCATGGAGCATGATGAGGTATAATATAATAACGGCTGAGAGTACAACTAGAGCAGGAGAGGAAACCTCCCATCCCAGTTTAGTCTTATTATTTTTCTAGAGGGCCCTTTCGGTTTTGTTACGACTGCATTAATTTCGGCTCAACTTTCTCTTGAAATGGCCTCACCTCTGCAAACCAGGATAGACATGAGATGGTGTCTTCCGAAAAACGCAGTCAGAGTCTGATTCAAGGGGCTTTCCCAAAAAGCAAGCTGATAAAGTGATTTTGCAACAGTTGTTAATACCTGGCAAGGAACCCTGGGAAGTCCCCAAGTACAGAACAGCCATCCACGCTTAGTCATCGCAGGAGAGAAGAACTACTGCAAAGAGAAGCTTAGAAACCTGCCCCCCCCCCACACACACACTACCTCTAAAAGGTGAGAATAACGTGAAACAAAAGTCCAGGACCCCTCCCTCCCTCAATTTTTAATCTCTGCAATATACTGTCTCCCACTATGTGACTATATAACCTACATCAGCCATTATGACAGTAGGCCTGTTTGTTTTCTTGAAAAGCAATAAGGGTCAAGGAATGCACCGCAGATATATTTGTGGCAGGACGGCCACCAAAAATGTAAGGCTTTTGTGCACTACTTACAGTGCACCACTTGCAGTTCAAATCTAACATTCTGGTATTTGGGTGCGGGCTGGTGCCAAATTTAGAGCATGACAACATGAAGTTGCCTTATACTGAGTCAGACTGGTCTGTCAGCTTTACTTAGTCTGATTTGCTGTTCTCCAGAAGACACTCTTTGCTGTTCTCCAGAAGACTCAGAACAGATTTGCTGTTCTCCAGAAGACTCTCTTATCACCTAGTATTTCCACTGTGAGGGAAAGAACCACTTCCAGAAAGAGGAGCATCATGGCTGGATGAAACTAATTGTTATCAGATCTCAAAGGTTTTTTTTTTCATATTACTTCCATAGTATCTAGTCCTGAGCTGTTGGGAAAGCACACAATAATAGACTGTAAGCAGCCAAAGCGATTAGAGTATCATCTTGGGGATATTTTAGAACCATGATGCAAAGCCAGACAGAAAATTACAACTTAGTGTATTCCTGTTCTTGTGAGCATGATGTCTCCATTGCCAGGTAAATTCTTGTGTATATTTAGTGCCTCCCAGACCTGTTCTGAATACAGGCAACTCTCCATGTCTATGGAAGGAAACGCAACCTGATTTTTTCCTCCAGGACCTCACGACTGCATTTCTCCACATCGTTGGTGCCAACATGCACCGTGACCACTGGCTCCTCCCCAGCACTGTCTATCAGCCTATCTACTACACGCATAATGTCCGCTACCTTCACACCAGGTAGGCAAGTCACCATACGGTCAGTACGCGGTTTTGCCACCCAGCTGTCTACTTGCCTAAGGATCGAATTGCCAACTACCAAGACCCCCCCCCCTCTCCCTGCCCAGGGATGGTTCCTTGGTGCAAAAGAATACCTGCTCACCAACTGAAGAAGAGGTCCCTTCTGAGGGCGCATTCCCCTTATCCTCAGCACAGTGCCCTGTTCCCTCTCGACCCTCATGCTCCCTGGCAGCAATGGGGCTGCCTTGTTCGGAGCGCGGCTCATCTAACAAGTCCCCGAGAGTCTTCTCCGAGTGCCTGACTGTCTCTGCTTCTCCAGATCAGCCACCTCGGCCTCAAGGGTTCAAACTTATTCCCTGAGGACCAGGAGCTCCTTGCATCGAGCACACACCCAAGACTTCTGACCAGTAGGCAGACAGTCATACATGTGACGCTCAGTGCAAAACACTGGAAAGCCCCCACCCCACTGCTGGCATTCTGCCTTCATAATTGCTTTTTAAATATACAGCCCCCCCCCCCTTTAAAACCTTTTGTGTTTATGTGGCTCTCCTTCCAGAAAGTCTACTTACCTTATTGGCTTTGAAGATCTCTCCTGTAAGTACAATGCGCTCATAATTCCACACACAACCTGGCCATTTATAATAGGAAAAGTAGTCTTTAGATTCGGCTTTCTTCTCTCCTTTCGACTGCAACCTGAATGTGAATTGGAGCTGCTTGAATAAATGTAAGTTTTCACTTTTTTGTAATATACTTCTTATTTGCTGCACTCACTATCATGACTGGTCTAAACTCTGCTATATTAACCAACTATCCCAATAACAATAAATACAATGTATTAAGGATTCCTCCCCCCACCTTCCCACCCCCCCCCCTCTCTCTCTCTCTCTCTCACACACACACACACACACGCACGCACACAATGCCCAGGCACCATTAAGAATAAGAAATGCTTCTAGAAGCTGAGCAGGTCTGCAGAGTTGTTAACCTGAGGCAAGGCTTGCATTAGCCATCTTTGTGCCAAGAACCTTGATATAAATCTTGAAGGCAGTTTTGTTCTAGAGGCAATATTGGCATGCTTGTGTAAGGAAAATTTGATAAGAAAAAAAATATCTACCAGCACTACAGTGAAAGAAAGCCAAAGAAAGTTTCAGAGAGAGTGGTTTTTCAATACCTTCCACAGGTCTCTGGGGGACAACCCTGCTTGACCCCGGGTCTTTTAAGGCAATTGCTACAACTGGCCCTTTAAGGCGATTGCTACATCTCACTCCTGTTCATTCTGCTTTCAAACAGAAACATCCCTTGATCGAAGTCTCAGAGGACACCAGATTCCTATTTCTAGTGACGAGGCCTACTCCTTTGGAGGAAGCGTAGTCTATCATCCCGTTGTGTTTTTTGATGAGGGAATTCTGCAGACCTAACTGTCTTCCAGTTCTCCTACCAGAAGGCTCTGATTGCCAGACACTTGCCTCTGCATACAAGCGTCTAGCACATATCTCCCACAGTGCTAAGGAAGAGTTGCTTGTAGCTCAGCCTTGACGAAGCTAAGTGTGTTACACAGTTACAGCATCATGTTGTTACTGGGTCACTTAGGGTAGGGAAGCTATAACTAGCATGGGCTCTTCTTTGGTCTTGCTAGTCTCCCCTGTCACAATCGATTATACAGTAGTTACCAAAACCACTCAAGAGCTCCATACTCAGGGCTTTTTTTTTAGCATGAATGCACAGGGATGCAGTTCTGGCTGGTTTGGCCAGGGCTCTGGCTCAAAAAAGGTCTCCAGCAGAGAGAAGAAGAAGAAGATATTGGATTTCTTTCCTGCCCTCCACTCTGAAGAGTCTCAGAGTGGCTCACAATCTCCTTTACCTTCCTCCCCCACAACAGACACCCTGTGAGGTGGATGAAGATATTGGATTTCTATCCCGCCCTCCACTCCAAAGAGTCTCAGAGCGGCTCACAATCTCCTTTACCTTCCTCCCCCACAACAGACACCCTGTGAGGTGGATGAAGATATTGGATTTCTATCCCGCCCTCCACTCCAAAGAGTCTCAGAGTGGCTCACAATCTCCTTTACCTTCCTCCCCCACAACAGACACCCTGTGAGGTGGATGAAGATATTGGATTTCTATCCCGCCCTCCACTCTGAAGAGTCTCAGAGCGGCTCACAATCTCCTTTCCCTTCCTCCCCCACAACAGACACCCTGTGAGGTGGGTGGGGCTGGAGAGGGCTCTGACAGCAGCTGCCCTTTCAAGGACAACCTCTGCCAGAGCTCTGGCTGACCCAAGGCCATGCTAGCAGGTGCAAGTGGAGGAGTGCCGAATCAAACCCGGTTCTCCCAGATAAGAGTCCGCACACTTAACCATTACACCAAACTGAAGGGATTAGGCAGCCATCCACTCCCAGACCATGCACTCCATCCCCTCTGCAGCCACCAGCCTCCAATGGGCTTGTGAAGAGAACAAAAGATGCGGAGTCGCCCACGAGTGCTGCCTCCCAGGGGCAGCTGGGCCTGCTGCTGCCTGCTCCACCGTACATGGCTCTCTCGCTCTCCGGCTGTGTTGGGGGGGGGGCGGTGCATGGAACAAGGACTCTCATTGGGCTATGTGAGAACACACATCCATAAAATGCAGCTGATGACACTGTACTGTTCTGAGTCAATATATAAAAAGTAATCTAATGAATGGGTAACCTCACGGGGTGTGGCCTAATATGCAGATGAGTTCCTGCTGGGATTTATCTACAAAGAATGCCCTGTCCATGCCTTCGAGGGAATCTGCAAAAGATTCTCTGCCTTCACATCCACATTCTGAGGCCCGTTTTTCTGACAATCTAATAATAACAATTCTAACATTACAGTTACCACTTTTTTTCTTATGGAGTGAATCTGACAGCTCGCACCCTCATTTTATGAAAGGTATGTCTACTTACTATAATTTCAGTTACCAGTATTGCTGCTTCCTTATAATGCAGTTAACTGTCCACACATTTTAAAATTGTTTTTAAAGCACCGTCTGTAAGCATTAAACCAATTAAAGCAAAGCCATTTTTTAAAAAAAAAAAATCTGTTTCTGTGACTGGGGAGTGAAGGTAATGTCACAGCTACCAGACAATCGGTGCTGTGCTCACCCAACTTCAGCTTCAGATCTACAGCAGTAGATTTTTTTTTACCTGAAAGGGGAGGGGGGAATGTATCTCCATTAAAAATGCAGTGGGTGCCGTTCTAGGACATGGCAACTGTTGTTGTAACATACAGTTCGGGTGTGCCCTAGAAGAGGTGGTGTAATCATCAGGGTATTCACATGTGATGTCCACATATCAGATGTGTTTTCAATGTGTAAATAAGTTGCTCCAGAGAAGTTTGTCTTAGAGTAAATATAAGATATATAGATATATTGGATTTTTATATCCCACCCTCCACTCCGAAGAGTCTCAGAGCAGCTCACAATCTCCTTTATCTTCCTCCCCCACAACAGACACCCTGTGAGGTGGGTGGGGCTGGAGAGGGCTCTCCCAGCAGCTGCCCTTTCAAGGACAACCTCTGCCAGAGCTATGGCTGACCCAAGGCCATGCTAGCAGGTGCAAGTGGAGGAGTGGGGAATCAAACCCGGCTCTCCCAAATAAGGGAACTCTGGCTGACCCAAGGCCATTCCAGCAGGTGCAAGTGGAGGAGTGGGGAATCAAACCCAGTTCTCCCATATAAGAGTCCTCCCCCACAACAGACACCCTGTGAGGTGGGTGGGGCTGGAGAGGGCTCTCCCAGCAGCTGCCCTTTCAAGGACAACCTCTGCCAGAGCTCTGGCTGACCCAAGGCCATTCCAGCAGGTGCAAGTGGAGGAGTGGGGAATCAAACCCAGTTCTCCCATATAAGAGTCCTCCCCCACAACAGACACCCTGTGAGGTGGGTGGGGCTGGAGAGGGCTCTCCCAGCAGCTGCCCTTTCAAGGACAACCTCTGCCAGAGCTCTGGCTGACCCAAGGCCATTCCAGCAGGTGCAAGTGGAGGAGTGGGGAATCAAACCCAGTTCTCCCATATAAGAGTCCTCCCCCACAACAGACACCCTGTGAGGTGGGTGGGGCTGGAGAGGGCTCTCCCAGCAGCTGCCCTTTCAAGGACAACCTCTGCCAGAGCTCTGGCTGACCCAAGGCCATGCTAGCAGGTGCAAGTGGAGGAGAGGGGAATCAAACCCGGTTCTCCCAGATAAGAGTCCGGACACTTAACCACTACACCAAACTGGCTCTCCTGGGCCCTGTAAAGGGCCCTGTGGCTGAAGCCTTTATGAGGAAAGTGTGTTATATCAGAAGAATGGATGCAGAACTAGAAAGAAACATACACTGGGGCAAAAAAAAAATGCTTAGCTGACTGATGGGATTACACTGTGCTGATCTTCAAAAGCTGATAGGTGTAACGGTGCTACCGGTGTTGTAATCTTTGCAGGTCCACTCTGGTAAAGCTATCTGTTGCATATCGAATAGACAGCACCGTGCTGTATTTAATTTAATTGCCCACAGCTCTGTGATACTATGGTAATAGGAACTTTCTGCACAATGCCAGGAGCTGGATTCTGAAGGAACAATAATGCTGAAAGGGGCAGTTATGGGAGATCTCTACTATATGGGGCCCCAACAGGCAAAAAAAGGAACAAACCACTTATGATTTAGATTTATTCAGCACGGTTAGCTTTCAACTCCAATTCACACTAATGCTAGCGCTGTAACTACAGTTTGAACCCTTAATTCAATAATGAGCTCAACAATTATACTTAAAGATTACTTCCTCCTTTGGCAGTGCGAACACAATCCTTGTGATCGCCGATATTGTGCCGATGATTAGGCAGACTGAAACACACTCGTTAAGAGATGATAAAACGAGGTGCAATATTTATGCTGCCTTCTGAAGACATCTGCAAGCAAAATGGTGCGACCCGAAGGTAGAAGGGAAAACGTTATCAATATTTTCTATATTTTTTTCTCTTTCATACTACTTACTGGGCTTTACATAAGTAAAGCCTCCAATGCCCCTCCCCAAATATGTATTATTGAGGAATATATAATCCTGTGCCTGGAATTATATGATATGTATTTTTTCTCTTGCTAATTTGGCTTCGTCTCTTTGGTACCTTCATCTTCTTTCCTGCAGCAAAATAGGGATTTGACACTCGCCGGATGCGGGGCTATAAGAAAGAAGTGGATATAAAAAGCTTTTAATGGGCTGGGGAGCAAAGAAATGCAATTATTTGACTGAGGGAGAGGAGAATATCCCAAGTTGGAAATATGTCATCAAGACATTGTGCTTGGCAACCAGTCATGTAAACATTTCTGCAGAGAGTCTTTCATCATATGCAGGGATGCTCCCCCTGACCGATATTGTCTCCTTTTAAAATGTCAGCCCCGTAAGTTGGTGGCTTGTGTGCTCCCTCTTTAAGTGTCTGCTCAGGCAGACAGTTTACTAATTTGAGGCTCAGCAAACCTTTCGCCGCACGGAACACCTTGAGGTTACCGCATCTCTAATCATTATTTGATAACAGAAATCTGTAAGCATCACATCCCTAGTAACGAGAACATTGTATCTTAGCAACCAGCCTTGATAGTCAAACAATTTCATTAAAGCGTAGCACCTCTTAGCAGGTGGGTGAGTGCGGGTGTTGATAAACATTTATAACATGATCAGCCATTGTGTTTGCCAACACTATAATCAGCATGACAAATTTATGAATTTGTTTACAAGCTCTTCAATAGCCAACCAAAGTTGGTAAACTATCTTTCAGGCTGGGTGCTGTCGCAGCAATATTCAGAGATAGGGGATCCTTCTTTCAGTCGCGGAGACTAGGCGGAAGGTTGGCAGGCGAGCAAGGAGGCAAAGAACATGTTGCACAATTTAAAAAAAAAGCATGTATCCTTTAAGTATGCCACAAAAAAATGTGGAAGAGTGAAGGCAAAGATTACATTTATTCACACATGTATACCCAAGACACCAAAAAAAAAAAAATTGAAGGCAAACTCTGCCCATTAATTTATTCCCGTCTATTTAGTATTGCAGATGTATAGGGAAGGAATCACAGATACGCAGTCAAAAGGGCACACACGAAGAGAGGTTGACTTCCGTGTCAGGGCAGCCTTCCTGGCTAGGTGAAGCTGCCAGAACTCCAAGCTGGACCTCACAAAAACGAATGAAAGCAAGCTGTAATTTCCTCATTATCAACAAAACCTTCTGCAATCTAGTCACCAAGGCCATGCAGCTTTGTATATTTAGCCTACGGACTGTTAGTATCAGAAACACGAAAAAGTTTAACTGAAAATAATTCTTTGTTTTATTCTTTCAATACGTAACACTTGCTTTAAATGACCCCTTCTCCCTTTGAAGCAACCTTCCTAGCTTACAGTCTTAATAGCTAAACAGGGGGGTTGTGTTCCCATGATTTAAACAGAATGATAGCAATAACGATTGTGAAAAATCTATCCTGAGCCTGGGGCAGTCTTGGGTGGTCAGAGCTGGGTGGAATTTGGAGCACTATTCCATCTGTGGGAAAGAAGCCAACCTACAGGTGAGTTTTTTGTAATCTGGAAGTGTCCTTTTTGTAGTGTACTGGGAGCTTCAAACGCAGACCCTTTGTTGGAGAGCCTTCTTGAAGCTGTATTCAGATTGGTCACCCTTGCTGAGCCAGCCAATCAGATAATATCCATCTGAATGAAGCCCACTGTTTGAGAGGCTCCTTGCAGCTACGCTCAGCCCATGAAGCCCATGCAAATGAGGGTTCTGAGCGTCTGTTTTTCTATTGGGTTGTTTATTGCTGGAGGTGTGTTTTGGGCTGAGTTTCTGTGTATATAGTTGTGGCTAGCTGCATGTGTTTTCCGTTGGGTTTTCGCTAATAAAAGAACTATGCTGAAATCACTATAGCATCTGACCTGCGACTTTTCACTTTTTTAAAGAAAGCTCACGTTCTCGCAGTACAGACTCTCATGTCCCAAATCAAACCAAACTCTGTTTTCAAAAAAATTTTTAGGAGGATGGGTGAACCAGTGCTCCAGGCAGAAGAGTGCAACTGCTTACCTGTCCATACTTCCCAGATCCACCTCTGAGCCCAATCTAAAATCTTACTGGGACAGACATGCATCTATAGCTACTTGGCCTAAGAAGAAGCTGCCCTGCACATACTCTTCCATCAAACCATACAAGATGGTAGTGCAATAGTGCACTCCTGTTCATCTTTACTCAGCAGTAAGTACGATTATATTCAGTCCCGCTTACTCCTCAGAAAGTGTATATAGGATTGTAGTGCAAGTTTGGCATATTTGGTGCTGACAACAGTAATATGTTCAGTGTAAAGTTTGTATAAGCAAATCAGCAAGTGAGGGCTTGACTATTTACGGCCAACAGACCCTTATATTTGCTCTCCAGCTTCCTTAGGTCTCTTTGCTTTCTGTGGCAAAATGCCCAATTATCTATCAGACCTAACCAGTCCAAGTCATCGCAGGGCATTTATGTTGGCTAGACTAAATGCGTTTCCCTCCAAAGTTTTACAAGGGAGATATCAGCGAGTCCCTTTAGCCGACAGACTTTGCTCCTGTGGAGCGAATACTCCTGACTCAATCCAGCATATATTGCTTGATTGTTCTTTTTACCATAACCTCCGTAAAGATTTATTTGGCAAGCTTTCTTTTCCCCCAGATTTGTCTATTCTGCTACCCTGTTATTATTTATTGAGTGATACTGAGGGGGTGGTTAGTGAGGCTGTGGCAAAATTTCTGGCTGACATCCTTAAATTTAATTCTGACCATGTTTGAATGTATCTGTAAGCTCGGTTTCATTTTGATTTTATCTCCAATGTTTAAATTTTTATACTCTGTGTATTTTTATCTGAACCTATTATGCCATTAAAGGTTTGGTATGGTATGGTATGGTATGGTATGGTATGGTATGGTATGGTATGGTATGGTATGGTATGGTATGGTATGGTATGGTATGGTATGGTATGGTATGGTATGGTTCACCAATATTCTCAAAACTTACCCGAGACTTATCAAAACTCACCTTTAGACCTATTTAAACTGCCCATGTGACTTACGGATGCCAAGCTCTTACAAACAGAATGTTGTAGCTTTGATCCAGTCTGAAGCCACCAGCAAGTAACACTGGATGTGAACCCTCCAAATTGTACAAATTAATCTGTTCTCAAGAGTACACCAGTGAAGATTCTGGACTTTCACATACAGCCAATATACACAAGTTTACTAATAGTTTATTAACAATTTACTAAGCAATGGAAATCTGCTTCTTTATAAATAATAGCCTAGCTCAAACCAAGTATTTCTCCTTTTAAATTAACTCTTTATTGTGTTCATTGGTTACAATCCAAGAATGACAGAAAGCCTTCTGAGATCCAACTAATGAGATAATAAGTAATCCACCCACATAACATATTGTTTCTATATTCTTCAAGACTAAATCCCAATAAAATTGGAATTATGAACACTGACAAAACAGTGAGCCACGAGGGTTTGAGGGAAAGTGTGAGAGGAACAGAGGCTGGAAGGACTTAGGTGAAGCAAAAGTCTAATGATCGAATAAACTTGTTCTAGTCTACTTCATCTTCTTGAAGACATTCCAGCATGGGGATCCAGATATCATTAATAGTTTCCAGTTAGTTCCATGTCTGGTTTTTCCTACCCAGCCAAATTAGCTAATGATGTGTCTATGACTAGGTCTTCTTTGTAACTGCATAAGAGGCCCAAACTGCATCTCTAGCAGTTTCAAATGAAGAACGATGCAAGCACATACAACAAATGCGGAAAGTCAATCAGTTTCACTTCTCCACTTTGGTTTAATGCTGCAAAGTCTGCAACTTGCCTGATCAGCATGTCTGCCCCAGTCCACCTTTTTTGTTCTTGAGGCTGCAGCTCTTATAAAAGCCAGGTCACTGATATTGAGTACAATTTAGAAAGACAGAAAGAACAACATAGTCACTAACTATTAATATTAAGCCTAGACTCTCATCAGCGCAACAGTTCATTTTGTAAAGAAATTATCGAGGCATCTTCAGAAACTGGCCACATACTGTATATTTTAACTCGGATCTGCTAGAGATTTCCACAGATGATATTTCTATCCTGGGTGTGGGCCTTCCTTTCCTCTCACCTCCTGCAGTTCAAAATCACCCCACCCCTGAGATAATGCTGGTGGGAAACAGTGCGCCAAAGATTCTGTGGACCATCCTTTGTGTTATCAAAGATTTCAGGTTTTCACGGCTGGTAACATCATTAGGGTTTGTAGAATCTTTCGGGATCAAGTGCCGTGTTCTACTGGAGAAAGTTTTCCTTCCAGACGTTTTGTTCTCAGCTGCGGAGAACATCCTCAGTGGCGTTGCAGCCGGAGCAGGCGCTCAGACCTTCTTGGCTGCTGTGCATTGAGATCCTTTGTGTGTTTCACTGAAATATGGAGAGACTTGATTTTGTGCATAGCATCTCTTTACTTTTATACCTGGAGATTTGGGGGCTGGAGCCCGAGGAGGGCAGGTTTTGTGAGGGGAGGGATCTTAACAGGGTATAATGCCCCAGAGCCTATCCTCCAAAGCAGCCATTTTCTCTATGATCTTGGTTGTCTGGAGAGCAATTGTAATAGAGGGAGCTCCGCAGGTGCCACCTGGAGGCTGGCAACCCTAGGTACAAGGAGTTGCACTTCGGTTGTCCTCTAGGCACAAAGTTAACCTGACTGCTGATGGCTGAGAAGGCTTCCAGACTTCATTCCAAATCTGCATGCACTAGGCTTCCCAATCCCCAGGTCCCAGCGGGGGATCCCCTGGTTTTACAGGCTTCCCCCCTCCCCCAGCCAGCTGGCCGGCAGGGGAAGCTCCACCCCCATAGCCATTATGCACCTCCAGGAACGATTCCCATAGGGAATGATGGGGAATTGATCCGCGGGTGTCAGGGGCTGTGGGGGGGGCTGTTTTTTGAGGTAGAGGCACCAGATTTTCAGTATAGCATCTAGTGCCTCTCCCCAAAATACCTCCCAAGTTTCAAAAAGATTGGACCAGGGGGTCCAATTCTATGAGCCCCAAAAGAAGGTGCCCCTATCCTTCATTATTTTCTATGGAAGGAAGGCATTCTAAAAGGTGTGCTGTCCCTTTAAATGTGATGGCCAGAACTCCCTTGGAGTTCAATTATGCTTGTCACACCCTTGCTCCTGGCTCCGCCCCCAGTGTCTCCTGGCTCCACCCCCAAAGTCCCCAGATATTTCTTGAATTGGACTTGGCAACCCTAGCATGCACTGAAACCATCAAAAGATATGGCTGCTAAACGGGGTGCTACAAAGAGTCATCCATTAAGTGTCAATGAGGTGTGGCTGTTAAGAGTACCAAACGAGGACCAGGACAATCAAGTTCAAACCCATCCTTTGTCACGAAGCACATCAAGCAACAGCGGCTGGTAGAGTGGACAACAGGGTAGTCAATGGTACCAGAGCCAGAGCCGATAGCAGGGGGAGTCTTATTGCTTCTCGGCTTTTTGGATAAGATCAGGTGTAGTGTATTGGATTTATATCCCACCCTCCACTCCGAAGAGTCTCAGAGCGGCTCACAATCTCCTTTCCCTTCCTCCCCCACAACAGACACCCTGTGAGGTAGATGAAGATATTGGATTTATATCCCGCCCTCCACTCCGAAGAGTCTCAGAGCGGCTCACAATCTCCTTTATCTTCCTCCCCCACAACAGACACCCTGTGAGGTAGATGAAGATATTGGATTTATATCCCGCCCTCCACTCCGAAGAGTCTCAGAGCGGCTCACAATCTCCTTTCCCTTCCTCCCCCACAACAGACACCCTGTGAGGTAGATGAAGATATTGGATTTATATCCCGCCCTCCACTCCGAAGAGTCTCAGAGCAGCTCACAATCTTCTTTACCTTCCTCCCCCACAACAGACACCCTGTGAGGTGGGTGGGGCTGGAGAGGGCTCTCACAGCAGCTGCCCTTTCAAGGACAACCTCTGCCAGAGCTATGGCTGACCCAAGGCCATGCCAGCAGATGCAAGTGGAGGAGTGGGGAATCAAACCCAGTTCTCCCAGATAAGAGTCCGCACACTTAACCACTACACCAAACCGGTGTAGGAGAAGTTGAATTCAGCAGGAAAAGAGGAAGGCTCAACACAAGAGGGGCTGACTCAATCAAGGAATCCATGGCCCTCCGTTTGCAAGACCTGAGCAAGGCTGTTAGGAGCAGGACCTTTTGGTGGGCATTCATTCCTAGTGTCACCATAGGTCAGAAGCAGCTTAACGTACACAAAGACATAATCAATGCAGGAGAGAAATTCAGAGAGGATATTACTTTCCATTTTCATGTCCCCTCTTCCCTAAAAACCCACTACACAGCATACTAGTCCAAAGAGTAAGGTTTCTCAGGCAAAGAAAATTCCATTTTGGTCAACTCTTCAAAGGCCTAGGTCAAGAATTCATTTTCCATGTTGTGTAGTAAAAGAAAGCAAGGAAGCTTTGGCCAAATGCATTCCCTCATCACTGGGTAATTGGCTACGTGCAACTATCCCAAACCAAGTTAAGGGTTACAGATTCCGGAAGAGAGACTGTAGGAGGTTCAATGCCTTACCTTTCAGGAATTAACATTTTTTCAGAAGGTCTGATAACAAAATGATTGATCGCATGCGCAGAGTGGCTTCGTTTTACCACTAACACTGCAGTGCTATCCATGTTTCATCACAAGTGAACTATAGGATTCGTGTGCATAGGACTGAAGCCTGAAAGAGGTTTGGATTTCTTTGGACAAGGACGTTTATAGTGGGAAAGTGGCAAAAGCTGGAGCTTTCTGTTCAGCGACCGAGTTACTGGAGGAGTTGCTCCTGTAACAAAATTTTATTGTGAAAAACATACCTGTAAGATTCTCTCCTGGGTTTCCCCTACTTGCTAAAAGAAAACAGCAGCCTCTTAATTTGAAGGATGGGAGTACAGGTCCTGAGCGAAATGGGCATGTGAAAGGGGGACACACACACACACATCCTTGATTCATTCCATTGACCAGGCTTGATTCTGAAGTGGGTAGGGGAGTTAGGATAACGGGCTTTAAAGAAGCAGTACACTTGTTCATTAGGGCTTTGGGAGCCATAAAAATTCTCCATCTGAGAAAAAGTACCTCATTGGTCAGGTTTTTTTTCCTTCTCCTTTCTTGCTGGAGCAAAAGAAAACCTGACAAGCCTACTTAATGGATTCTTATGACTGCCTTGACTTTGGGGCTTAAGAGAACCATAAAGACAGATCCCTGCCCAGTGAACACATATACTGTTGTGAACTGTTCACCGGTTTAAAATGGGGAGAGTTCTGGTTCTATAGGGAGGGACTTGCCAGTTTGGTGTAGTGGTTAAGTGTGCGGACTCTTATCTGGGAGAACCGGGTTTGATTCCCCGCTCCTCCACTTGCACCTGCTGGCATGGCCTTGGGTTAGCCATAGCTCTGGCAGAGGTTGTCCTTGAAAGGGCAGCTGCTGTGAGAGCCCTCTCCAGCCCCACCCACCTCACAGGGTGTCTGTTGTGCGGGAGGAAGGTAAAGGAGATTGTGAGCCACTCTGAGACTCTTCGGAGTGGAGGGCGGGATATAAATCCAATATCTTCTTCTTCTTCTTCTTCTTCTTCTTCTTCTTCTTCTTCTTCTATTTTCAGTGCTAACTTAAACGACAGCATGACAGACAGGGTTGCCAGTTCTAGCAATGGGAAATTCCTGGAGAATTGGGAGGGGGGTGCTCCCTCTCATCCTGAATGCCACTCTCCTCAGGCACTGGGGAGCGCACTGTATTATATAATTGCAATCATTATATCATTATAATGATATAATATCTTTTTTGAGGTGTGGTGACCAGAACTCTACACAATATTCCAAATGAGGCCACAACATAGATATGGGCATTGATGCTACTGGCTGATTTGCTTTCAGTCCTCTTCCTAATAATCCCCAGTGTAGTATTTGCCTTTTTTAAAAAAAATTGCAGTTGTACACTGAGCTGACATCTTCAGTGAGTTATCTACCCTGACTCCAATCAAAAGCCCAACTGTTACTGTCAGTTACTGCCAGTTTAGACCCATGTATATATTTATAGAATTTTTTTGTTCCAGTGCATATTACTTTGCACTTGTCCACACTGAACCTCATTTGCCACATTGACACCAACCCACCCAGCCTTTTAAAGTTAAATGTGGTTGTGATGGTCTTTCTCTTTCATCTTCTTACATTTATTTCTCTTACATTCTCATTTTTACTGGTCTGTATACCCTCCCAGTAGTAATGTATGGCTATGAGAACTGGATCATAAGGAAGGCCGAGCGCAGAAGAATACATGTTTTTGAGATGTGGTGCTGCAGAAGAATCTTGAGAGTCCCTTGGACTGCAAGAGGATCAAATCAGTCAGTCCTAAGGGAAATCAACCCAGACTGTTCCCTGGAAGGTCAGATGCTGAAGCTGAAGCTCAAATACTTTGGCCACCAAATGAGAAGGGAGCACTCACTGGAGAAGATCCTGATGCTGGGAAAGACAGAAGGCAAAAGAAGAAGGAGACGGCAAAAGATGAGATGGCTGGACAGCATTACTGATGTAACAAACACGAATTTGAGCAGACTTTGGAGGATGGTGGAAGACAAGAGGGCCTGGCGTGACTTTGTCCATGGGGTCACAAAGAGTCGAACTCGATTGTGCGACTGAACAACAACAAATACCCTCTATGGCATACAGAGCTACTCCACCTCCAACCCTTCCCTGTCTGTCTTTCTGATATAATTTATATCCAGGAATCACTGTATCCCCCTGATTATCCTCACCCAATCAAGTTTCTGAAATGCATACAATGTCTATGTTGGATCTTTTTACAAAAAATATGTAATATTTTATTAAAATCTGCTTTCATTCCTGAGAACTGGAAGGTAGCTAATGTCTCCCCCATCTTTAAAAAGGGTTCCAGAGGAGATTTGGAAAATTACAGGCCAGTCAGTCTGATGTCAATACTGGATAAGTTGGTGGAAAAGAGAGAATTAGTAAGCACATTGATGAATAAAAGCTATTGAGGAAGACTCAGCAGGGGTTCTGTAAGAGAAGATCTTGCCTCACTAGCCTGTTAATGTTCATTGAGGGGGTGAACAAACATGTTGTTTACCTTGACTTATAGAAAGCTTTTGACAAAGTTCCTCATCAAAGGCTCCTAAGTAAGCTCAAGAGTCATGTGTTAAAAGGACATGTCCTCTTGTGGATCAAAAACTGGCTAATTAATAGGAAACAGGGAGTGAATTTAAATGGGCAATTTTCACAGTGGAGGGTGGTAAGCACTGAGGTCCTTGTAACTTTGTCTGTGCTGCAATATATTTCAATGGAGTGGATCTCATTGGTTTGTATGGCTGGTGGAAGCTGCTGCTCCTGGAGTTGTCTCCTTGCAAATAAAGCCTGCCTCTGCAATATATATGTTTTTTTTAAAAGGATATAGAAGGCAGAGAAAGAAGCACTCCCCCCCCCCTTTTCTCACAATGCAAGAACTTGTGAGTGATCAATTAAACTAATGAGCAGTAAGTTTAGAACAGGTAAAAGAAAGTAATTCTTCACCCAAAGAGTAATTAATGGAATTCACTGCTGCAAGAAGTGGTGGCAGCTACAAGCATAGAGACCTTCAAGAGGGGATTGAATAAATATATGGAGCAAAGGTCTATAAATGGATATTAGCCACATGGACAGAACACTCTGTCTGGGGCAGTGATGCTCTGTATTCTTGGTGCTTGGGAGGCAACAGCAGGAAGACGTCTGGAGTTCTGGTCCCACTGGTAAACCTCCCAATGACACCTGGGTTTTGGCCGCTATGTGACACAGTGTTGGACTGGATGGGCCACTGGCCTGATCCAACATGGCTTCTCTTATGTTCTTATGTGACACAGAGTGTTGGACTAGATGGGCCATAGGCCTGATCCAACATGGCTTCTCTTATGTTCTTATGTGACACAGAGTGTTGGACTGGATGGGCCATTGGCCTGATCCAACATGGCTTCTCTTATGTTCTTATGTGACTCAGAGTGTTAGACTGGATGGGCCATTGGCCTGATCCAACATGGCTTCTCTTATGTTCTTATGTGACACAGAGTGTTGGACTGGATGGGCCATTGGCCTGATCCAACAGGGCCTCTCTTATGTTCTTATGTGACTCAGAGTGTTGGACTGGAGGGGCCATTGGCCTGATCCAATATGGCTTCTCTTATGTTCTTATGTGACTCAGAGTGTTGGACTGGATGGGCCATTGGCCTGATCCAACATGGCTTCTCTTATGTTCTTATGTGACACAGAGTGTTGGACTGGATGGGCCATTGGCCTGATCCAACATGGCTTCTCTTATGTGACACAGAGTGTTGGGCTGGATGGGCCATTGGCCTGATCCAACAGGGCTTCTCTTATGTTCTTATGTGACACAGAGTGTTGGACTGGATGTGCCACTAGCCTGATCCAACATGGCTTCTCTTATGTGACACAGAGTGTTGGGCTGGATGGGCCATTGGCCTGATCCAACATGGCTTCTCTTATGTTCTTTTTACTATCTCATTCTCCTGCATTGGTGGACCTGCCCTTGTTGCTGCAGGAAAACGCATACCAAGCACAGAGAAAATTATAAATTTTCCAGAGAAACTGGAACAGGGGAGTGGGGAATAATCAGTTTTTATTTATATATTCCTGTCCTTAACATGTACCTTTCTTGTCCCTTCTTTCATTAATCAGGTTTAGACCATGAGCATTTGGGACAGTTTGTTTGTTTGTTTAAATATATTGATACAACCCCATTACTCTCCTAGAGCCTTGCATCTATCTAAATGAACAAAACAATATAGTTATCCACAAAGGATTCATTGCCTCACAGAACAGTCTAACATGTCTCGATGGACACTTTGTGATATGGATGTTGTGTTTGAATCTTAAATCACACTTGTTGATCAGCCTTTCCATGATGCTGGGTACTTGTGATCTTATAACCTTAAGCCTTTAAAAGATCGCTTACAAAAAGGTGGCTGCTCAGAAAGTTTATCACAGGGCACATAGAGAACCAGTGTAACTGGCAATACAGTGAAGCAAACGCCATGCTCCTAGTGGATCACATTTTGATATATTTACAACGTAAAGTTCATCTCACTGTGTGGCCAAGTTTTATTGACAACCAGCTCTCCAACTGGCTGCATGATAAAGTTCTTTTTTTTTTTTAAGCCTTGTTTTGAATATTTCAGAGAACTAGCTGCATTGATCTGTTGCAGCAAAACCAAAACAATGAATCCTGTGGCACTATAAAGACTAGCTGATTTAGTTTGGGCCATACTTTTGTGGGCTGGAGTCCACTTCACTGAATGCACAAAACGTATCTTCAGTTGGGGAAAATACATATAATAGATTTAGAGAAAGGATGTCAGGAGGAAGTCATAAGGCCTCAAAAATGCAAGAGGTATAGGCTATGATATTTCTATGTACTCGCAAGCACAATGACCATTCAGAACAGCAGTAAATAGTTATAATACAGTCTCTCTGGTTTTGCAAAGCCGATTAATACCTGGAGTGAAAAGAAATGTCTGGTCTTTGTTCAATTCCTGAGGAAACAGTCAAATTTCTTGACACATTCTAAGTTACCAGTTTTGTGTTGGAGTTTCCCTTTGAAGATTTCCCTTTTTGTTGAAGAACAATGACATTAGGTCAGCAACAAAGTGTTGTGGCAGACTGAAATATTTCCCCATTTTTTACATCAAATCTGTTTCTATTTATTTCTTTTTTAGAAGAGGGTGAGCTGATTCTTCTATCTAGATAGCAACAGATCACTGTTGGCAGATGATTATACATCTCATGCTGGAGAATGTGCAGGTAAATGAACTTCTGATAGCGTGGCTGATTTAGCAAATCTTGTAATAGCGTTGCCAGAGTGGGTAGAATTGGTATCTGGGTTTGTTTGCATCTGGGTCCCTGGGATTGTGTTTCTCTGAAGGATACCACTGATGCTGGAATGACATTGGTTTAGAATCAACAGCACAGGCCCTGCAACAAGCCTGAATCTCCACTCTGCCCCCCTGATCCACTCACTATTACAGGACCTAACAGCATCAAGAAGACAAAGGATCACATTCAGAACAAAGCTGGATTTGCCAAGGTTGTTTAAATTTTGCCAAAAGGCTAAGTTATGAGGGAAAACTAAGGGCGTTTCTAGGGTCTGAACTTTGTACCTTGTACCTGTGGCATCCACAGTAACATTCCTGCATCATCAACTTTGCACTGGATACACTGTATGGTAAGCTATTAATCTACCTGAAATACCTGCAGTGAAGTGAGGCATTCTAGAATAGGTAACAGAGACTCCCACCTTTGAAACTTAAAACAGCCGGTACAGAAAAACACATTTCTGGCTGACGCTGAGTTCCCTGTGTGTGTTTGGTTTGCCTCCCATCACCAAGGACTTGACAGGTAATAAAAATCAGTGTGCGCAGTGGAGTTCGAAGAGATAACTCACCTGACAATTAAGAGCTGTGTTTTTACACAGGCTCCCAAGGCTTGTAAAATGAGAGGGAGCTTAGTTAATGTCACAGAAGATATTAACAGGGGAGTAAACCAGACTGGAGAAAGGATTTCTGTATCCCTCTGGTCACCTCTTCTCTCCCACACAGGCACACAAGAGGTGGGAGGGGGGAAGAGAGAAGAATTTTGCTTCAGTTGCATGATCAGAATGAGTCAGGCTGTTTGGATTTGCCACAAACTTCCTGGCTGATTATCGAGAAATCACTTCAGCACTGCCGTCCACAGATAAATATTTTGCTTTCTCACTTTGTCACTTGGCAGCTTTTTTTTTTGTGTCGGTGGACCTCCTCCCCACACCCCAGCTTCATGCCCGAGTTTCCCATATGTCCTGGGATTATCTAGTAACCAAACTAGGAGCAGAACAAAGTCTGAGTCCAGTGGCACGGGTATCTCCTCACCCTCTTGGAGTGTCGAGGTTGCTTCATTGGGAATCATGCTAGCAGGGGAGAGGGAACAACCAGACTCTTCAAAAGAGTGGCACTCTGGCATTTCCAATCCATTCGTTGGGCCAGAAAAATGCAAGGAGTCTGTATTCCACTGGCTCATCTGAGCAGCAGACCTAAAGGCTACTTGGCACCTGCCTCCCCCCATCCCCTTGCCAGGGATGCCAACTCTGGGTAGGGAAATTCCCAGATATGTTGTGGGTAGACCCTGGGAAGGGAGAGGGGTTATTTTTTTTGTGGGGGGGGGGATCTCATCAGGGCATAAGGCCATAGAGTCTGCTCTTCGAAACAGTCATTGTCTCCAGGAGAACTGATCTCTATTGTTTGGAGTGATATAGGAAGATCTGCAGGCTCCAACCCTATGAACATATGTGTCATGGGTGCTGGGGGCCCTGCAGAAGAAGCCGAGCCTGCAGAAGAAACTGTGCCCCTGCCACCTGCACCAGTGCCCCTGCCTCCTGCTGGAGAAGATCCAAGCCCCCCTGCCTCGCCCTCTCGGGTGGCTCGTGTGCGTGACCACCTTCGTCAGGACCTCAGAGATCGGAGGAGGGTGGCACGCTCACAAGCAAGACGCTCCCTGAACCCTGAGTTTTGAAAGGATTCTGGCCCTTCTAGGAGTGCGGGTGCTTGAGTCCCAGCAGGATCCTGGCTGCCCTCTGAGTCAGCAATTAGCCCAAATGGGCAACAGACAGCAGAGGGCTATATAGCTGTGGGCTTTGAGAGAAGGCTTTGTGGAAGCAACTAGTCATCTACCTGATGTCCTAGCATCCACTTCGGCTTTTGACTTTGGACTTCCTGACCTTGGCTTGACTTCTGGACCCCCTGACTACGGCTTCTGAACCTCTGACCTACGATACCCGGATGACGATTTGGCTTTGGCACCTTGGACACTCTTGCTCACCGGTTACAGACCTTGGACTGCCCCTGGACTTCGCCTGGCCTGGCCCCAGCTCGTGACAATATGAACATATGAAGCTGTCTTATACTGAATCAGACCTTTGGTCCATCAAAGTCAGTCTTGTCTTCTCAGACTGGCAGCAGCTCTCCAGGGTCTCAAGCTGAGGTTTTTCACACCTATTTGCCTGGACCCTTTTTTGGAGATGCCGGGGATTGAACCTGGGACCTTCTGCTTCCCAAGCAGATGCTCTACCACTGAGCCACCGTCCCTCCCCTACCCCACTCCCGTCTCAGCCACATGCCCCCTGTCTCTTGCAGTTCTACTTCTCCCATGCAATCAGAAGTCAAGATGGGAAAGCGGCAGTACAGTCTCCTGGAGGCTATATTGACCTTAAAGGACTCGTGATGTTTTTGTAGGAAAGACCCACATGATCAACCTCACTGCCCACAGGGCTACAAGAAACTTGCTCTGTTGGTACCAAATTTCCAAACGTGCAGTTAACGATAAGCTGTACTTCCAAGGAAAACTTCATCCAAGCACACGTATATCTATTCAAAAGCCAAGTCTGAAAGAGTTATACAACTATTGCTTGTCACAATACAACGTTGAAGAGTGTTTTCACGGCCAATTTTACTCCCCAGTATTACCAAATACCTGTATATTTATATTTTTCCCCCTTCGCCTCAGACTCAAAGACAGGGAATGTTGTGCAAAGGATCTCGAAGCAGGAAATATGCAACACTGTTTAACAAGACCTAGGAGCTGGACTTTTGCCTTCACTCGCAGCACCACATTTATACTTTTTGCGTTGCAAAGGGGCAGTAAAAGATGTCAGGGAGAATTGTTTCTTCACTTTCTCGCTCCCTTCTACCTCCTCCCTCGTTGCTCAATCGCAGGCACTAGCTGCAAGCGGTGCAAAGGAGGAGGAACAAATGAACAAGAGATCTCAGACAGGCGATCACAGCAGGGTGGTCTGGGCCAAGGTTCTCCAGCTAAACACAACTTGTCTCCCATAATGCACTGTGAAATCGCTCATTATTAATAGAAGCAGTCCCTCTAGTCTCTCTAGAAGTAGGAAACGTGGATTCTGATACTGTTGCCCCAACGTAAGTGGTATCAGTGATTAGGACAAGGTAGCAGGAAAATGTAAGACCAGATGTTCACGGCTGATTCCGTGGTGATTCCATGGTGAAGATGAATATGGCATCATGGTGGTTGTCGACACCAAGGTAATCCACTAGTGCATTTTCTTTTCTTATCAAAACACTGCAATTATTAAGAAGAAGAAGATATTGGATTTATATCCCGCCCTCCACTCCGAAGAGTCTCAGAGCAGCTCACAATCGCCTTTACCTTCCTCCCCCACAACAGACACCCTGTGAGGTAAATGAAGATATTGGATTTATATCCCGCCCTCCACTCCGAAGAGTTTCAGAGCAGCTCACAATCTCCTTTACCTTCCTCCCCCACAACAGACACCTTGTGAGGTGGGTGGGACTGAGAGGGCTCTCACAGCAGCTGCCCTTTCAAGGACAGAGACTCAGAATGGTTTACAATCTCCTATATCTTCTCCCCCCACAAGAGACACCCTGTGAGGTGGGTGGGTCTGAGAGGGCTCTCACAGCAGCTGCCCTTTCAAGGACAAACTCTCAAAGTGGCCTACAATCTCCTTTCCCTTCCTCCCCCACACTAGACACCCTGTGAAGTGGGTGGGGCTGGAGAGGGCTGTCACAGCAGCTGCCCTTTCAAGGACAACCTCTGCCAGAGCTATGGCTGACCCAAGGCCATTCCAGCAGGTGCAAATGGAGGAATGGGGAATCAAACCCAGTTCTCCCAGATAAGAGTCCACGCACTTAACCACTACACCAAACTGGCTATTAAACTACCCATTGTTTTAAAATGACCAAATCCGGGGTCCTGCAGTTGAGAGGGTGATGCTATCCATTTGTCTGTATATGTTTAAAATCCTGTATATACGTAGCAGTGAACACATGTACAATATATACATGTTTTTTCTTTGTATGTGTGCCATTATGTTACATTCAGTGCGTGTAGTTTAACATGGAACATATACCTCACTTTATCCAGGAACTGGTCCTCCATTTTATTTATAAAATGAACATCCATTGGCATTTTCTTACAAAGAAATGTACCTGCATACATGCAGGAGCTATGCAGATTTACAGTAAGAGGTATACAAGAAATTTGTGGGGATAAGCATGGAAGATACAAGTCAGTGTGGTGTAGGGTGTCCTACCTTCGTGGTCAGGGACAGAGAGTAGCAGGAAGCCCAGGGAGCCACTGTTGCTCGATTGGCCTTTTACCCTCTGCGGCTGGTCAAGCAGCTAGTCCTGTATCTCACTTCCCAGGACATAGCTGCAGCGAGCCACGCAATGGTCACTTCCAGACTGGATTATTGTCATTTGCTCCACGTGGGGCTGCCCTTGAACCTGACCCAGAAACTGCAGCTACCGCAGAATGCAGCAACATGTGTGCTGATGGCAACAACTGTGCAGGCTCACATTCAGCCAGTGCTGCGCCTACCGCACTGGCTGCCAACAGAGTTCAATCCAGTTCAAGGTCATGGCGTTAACCTTCAGGGCCCTTTGTAGCAAGGCCCCTGCATATCTTCAGAACTGCCTCTCCCCATATGTTACTTGCAAAGTGATGAGTTCAGTTCATCAAGACTTTCTGATTGTTCCTTGCCTCAGGGATGTCCTGCTAGCCTCAACTAGAGCCAGGGCTCTTTCTGCCCTGGCCTCAGCCTGGTAGAAAAAGCTCCCTTTTGAGATCAGGTTCCTGAACCATCTGCCGCAATCCCACAGGGTCTGCAAGATGGAGCTGTCCCACTGGGCCCTTGGGTGAGGCGGTGAGCATCCAAATCTATCTCAGCCTCCCCTGCTGGCAATGCTGGTCAAAGGGAACCAGCCCAAACTGAGCACTGCTCACTGCTGAGCCAAATCCACCCTGATTGTACTTGCTTTCTGTTTTAACTGAAATATGGTTTTAATTATCTAAACTTATATTTATCTTTTTGACTTGTAACCCATGCTGAGCATGCTTTCAAGAAGAGTGGGATAAAAATTGAACTAACTAGATAACTAAATAATAGCAGCTAGCGTATCAGACTGGGAACCCAGAAGACGCGCATTTGAAATCCCCACTCTGCCATAGAAGTTTTCTGGGTGCCCTTGGGCCAAATACATACTCTCAGCCTAACCTACCTCACAGGCTTGTAGTAAGGATAACATTTATATAACTGAGGAAAAGAACAGTGGAAACTGCCACTGGGGAGAAAGATAGAGTATAAATGAAATACATAAACTCAATAAAGTACTGTAGCCTTTTAAACCACAATTCAGTAAAATTGAATTGATTAACATATTTTATTCTGGGCCTTATTTTTAAGTTTAAAGAAACAACATATACGTGAAACACCCTCAATTACAATAATTAATCTCTAAATTTCAGGAAGTTTTAGTTTGTTTAGTAATTCACAGAGATTGGAGAAGCTCTTGTTTGTGGCTCCCGAATTTCTGAATTTGAGGAAATGAAGCGTTGATATAGGCTTGGTTTGCCTTTCACAATCCCCTTAAACATTTCATCATCAGCCACATGTTGAGTTTAAAACGTGATTAGCTTCTTTTTTAGAAAAAGAAAGAAAATACTTCAAAATACCAAAATATCATCCAAGACATATTATGTGCCTCTTCATCCAACTGTTGTGCTAAAAGATATCAAATAAGTGCCCTATATTATCATTTTTATCAGGAAAAGATGCCTCATGGGAGGTCCAAACTCAGGGGAATTACTGGGGTTGGGGGGGGGGGACTATACCTAATCTGCAATCCTGATGGAATACAAATGCATAAACTGCTAAGAGGTGTTAGGATAGGTTTTAAGAATCAGAAACAGAGCTCCTCACCAGATGGATCTTTTTCACCTCATCCTTCATGCTGTATACCCCCCCCCCTAAGCTGTTTCTCAAGGAGTCTTGAGAAAGGCCTAGGATCTTGTGGGGAAGCTACAACTGGAGGGGGTAAATCTGCTGAAATCACACAGCTCTCATGCCTGAGTAGAATCACTCACTTAAAGAAGGGTTTGGGTCCAACACTTTAATATGTAGACTTGACTTGGGGGTAGCCCGTACAAATAAGCACCTTTTGATCAATTTCATCTATACTCGATGAGTGGAAGGTGACTCTATGGGTGCTTTCACATGGCGACTGTTTGCAAATGGGTTTTTCTATTCTTACACAGTAAAAATCCAGTTGCAGAGTGTGTTATTTAGTGTGTGTGAACACACTCTATGATCTGACAGCACTGAAAAGCTTTGCATCAGGAAGACATTTAGAATACAAAGAGGAAAAATATATAATCCTGACACAAACCTGCATTCTGTCTGTAGTACGCTATCTGGCATGGCCCACTGATGAGAGAAAAGAAACATGCAAGTTCATCAGTGGCCACTCACCATGGGGACTACAAAGAACTGCCAAGTCCAGCAGCAGTAAGCTTCTCATACTGCATAAGTATCAGGAGAAAATCTTTGTCTCCATGCCTTGTTTGCTGGCCCTCTAGGACATCTGGTAGGTTACTGTGTGAAGCAGTATGCTGGAGTCTGGACTAGAGGGACAACTGAACTGATCCTGCAGGACACTGCTGATATTTCAACCTTGCAATCATCAAGTAACTAACAGACATGAGTCAAGTAGTTTTCAGATGCCTGAATCTGCTGAGGCTGAAGAGTCTTTAGGCTTTACTTTAGTGCACACAGGGCATAAAGCCCATGGGGAGGGGAGGTCAGTGATATCTGAGAATCAAAAGTATATACAACTTATTTTCGTTGGGGGGCATACATAGAGATTCTCCACTTTTATGCTCACAGCAATCCTGTGTCATAGTTTAAGCGAAGAGCGTCTGACTGGCCCAAGACCATGGAGTAAGGTTCATGACAATTAGGAGGTTGAATCTAAACTTCTCTAATCACTGGTCAGCACTAACCACAACACAATATGGATTCTCACATTCCTTCCCAAAGGCAGAATGGAAAGATTTCAGGTTCTGTTCCTGTGTCGGAGCTTCCACACTCTCATCATGTTTATGAAAGTTCAGAAAAGAGATAGCAGCAATGACTTCAAAAGATAAAGTAAACCTATTCCTTCCTTCCTTCCTTCCTTCCTTCCTTCCTTCCTTCCTTCCTTCCTTCCTTCCTTCCTTCCTTCCTTCCTTCCTTCCTTCCTTCCTTCCTTCCTTCCTTCCTCCCGTCATTCCTTCCTCCCTTCTCTCTTCCTCTATCCCCTTCTTTCTCTCTCTTTGCCCTTCCTTCCTTCCTTCCTTCCTTCCTTCCTTCCTTCCTTCCTTCCTTCCTTCCTTCCTTCCTCCATCCTCATCTTCTCTTTCCCCCTCCCTCCCTATTTTTCTTTGTTTGTTTCTCTGTTTTCCCTCCTCCCTCCCCCTCCTTCTCTATTCCTTCCTTCATTCCTTCCTTCTCCCCCTCCCTCCCCATCTATTCTCTCTCTCTCTCTCTTTCGTTATGATATGTTATCTTTCTCTTTTATTCTCTCATTACCATAACTCATTTGCATATGCTACTATGTGGAGTTATGCTATTGAGCTCCTGCACCTTTCCCCCCTGAACTTTTCATGATTTTACTGCCACCCAATGGTGCCCCTTCCCATCCCTCACCATGAGTCCCATTCAGAACCCAACTTAGCTTCTCAACCAGTGGGAAATTTGCCATTGTCTTCTTGAAGATGACACAGGAGAGCCAGTTTGGGTAGTGGTTAAGTGTGTGGGCTCTTATCTGGGAGAACCGGGTTTGATTCCCCACTGCTCCAGTTGCAGCTGCTGGCATGGCCTTGGGTCAGCCATAGCTCTGGCAGAGGTTGTCCTTGAAAGGGCAGCTGCTGTGAGAGCCCTCTCCAGCCCCACCCACCTCACAGGGTGTCTGTTGTGGGGGAGGAAGGGAAAGGAGATTGTGAGCCGCTCTGAGACTCTTTGGAGTGGAGGGCGGGATATAAATCCAATATCTTCATCTACCTCACCGGGTGTCTGTCGTGGGGGAGGAAGGGAAAGGAGATTGTGAGCCGCTCTGAGACTCTTCAGAGTGGAGGGCGGGATACAAATCCAATATCTTCTTCTTCTAAACCATTCCAAGAGTTGTGAGATTGGGAGAAGGAAACTGACAGAAGAGGATCCTATGTTTAAACAGCATGTTCCAATTTATAAAGTGCAGAATCTACAATATTTTCTTCATGCAAGACAAAGTTGTTTTTTTTCAGGTAGGCCATCAAAAATTGAGGGGGTCATTATACAAGATACGGTTACGTCCAGTTAAAAAAAGTGTATAGCATTTATCAGGGAGGGTATCCTACATTCCTGGTCAACCTCTTTTTGAGTAAATACGGTAGTCTGGCATCAGAGGCAGAAATCAACAAAGAATCGGTTAGTTGACAGCTACATCCAGAGGCGTCACTAGGGTGGTTGCACCCTGGGGCCAAGTGCGCCCTGCTGGCTGCGCAAAAGCGTGGGAAGGCAGGAAGCCCCTCTCCCTCCCCGCCCGTGTTTTGGAGGGAGCTGCGCCCTCTCCGCCTTGTGCAAGCGTCGACGGCCGCCTCTAGTTGCTGCCCGCCCGGAGCCCGCACCTGGGGCAGAGCGGGCGAATGTGCCCTGGTTGGTAGACGCCGCAAAGCCCCCTTCCCTTCACAGGCCCGCCAGCACCCAGGAGGAGCCGCCCGCCAGCCAACCACCATGCGTCAGGCCTTGACTCAGCCGCGTCCCAGCGCCATCTCCCTCTCCTCCGACTCCATGGGTGACTCACTGCTCCAGGCGCGGGCTCTGGGCGGGCAGCAACTAGAGGCGGCCGTCGACACTTGCGCAAGGCGGAGAGGGGGGCCAATGAGAATGCTCTGAGGGAGGGCAGATGGCCCCCTTGGCCCTGCCCCAGTGACGCCGCTGGCTACATCCTAGAGTTACCCACTTCTAAAACAATTAATGTCAGTGGACTTAGAAGGGTGTTACTTTGTTTAGGATTGCACTGTTAGGCTATCCATTTAAAAAAAAAAAAAAACATTCTCCAGCTACTGTTTTGTGGAAGCAACGCGTGGTCATAGCAGTGCTGATATCATTGATGGTTTGGTTGGGATGAAGTATGGCTGTCACATGACTGTTATAAAACTGCTGCTTCCCTAATAGGGCATAACTGTCGGGCAGTCTCTTCATAGTCTAGAGCACAATGGAGACTTTGTTTCAAGGTAAAAGGATGACTGAACTTTGTCTTTCCCAGTCTGGAGGGGGGGGTGGAATTGAGCCATTTAGAGCTATAAATCAGAATGACTGTTAACTTTTCTGTCTTGCAGAAAACTTTCCATATTTGAAAGAACAAATAAAAAATCCTCCAATGTGGCATGTAATGGCAAGGCCAAGGTTCAAGTCCCCAGTTAGGCACAAAATTTCCTAGGTAACCTTGGTTCAGTCGTCCAGCCTACCTAACAAGGCTGTTGTGAAGATAAATGGGAGGGGGATACCACTCTGCCACCCTGGATGTCTTGGAAGAAGGGTAGGATAAAAATGTGTGGGACAAATCTTCATTCTGCACACTGTTCAACTTCATATTCCAGTGGAGCTGTGAGCAACGTTTCCTCTAATTCCCCCCCCCCTTACTGAGCAAAGCAGTTCCCTTCCTGAGAAGAATATACTGTAACTGCTTAATCTTAAAATGGGCAAGATGCTGCCCAGTTCCAGATTGCTACTGAGCGGGACTTCCTGTGTTAAGGAGTTCATGTGAACAGCTTAGAGGAAACACTGACTGGGAGAAGAAATTGCAATACCTTCCACTGAAACAAACATGCTGTTTGAGTAGGAATGGGTCTTCAGTGGACACAATTAATTGTCCCAGTCAGCAGTTTCTTGTAGGAATTTGTGGCACGCAGAAGGCTGTTCTGCCTGCAAAGGTTTCCCCATTAGCTTCAGCAGACTGCTCAGTTTTGTATGCACAGAGAGATGCATGAATGACACTTCCTTATTCATAGAAATGAATAGGTAAGACTAGGGGTGGAATTCTAGCAGGAGCTCCTTTGCATATTAGGCCATACACCCTGATGTAGCCAATCCTCCAAGGGCTTACAAGGCTCTTTTTTGTAAGCTCTTGGAGGATTGGCTACATCAGGGGTGTGTGGCCTAATATGCAAAGGAGCTCCTGCTAGAACCTCCACCCCTTGTGCATCGGCATGCTCATCAGACCATCCATTCAGCTTTGGATATTGGGTTGCAAAAGGAAAATGCATTAATTCACTATTTATTTAGATCTTAGAATCCAGCCTGGTATAGTGCTTCAAGTGTCAGATCATGATGTGGGAAATCCAAGCTTGACTCCCCACTGGCACCATAGAAGCTTCCTGGGTGGCCTTGAGGCAGTCACACCCTCTCAGCCTAACTTGCCTCAAAGGATTGTTGTGAGGGTCAAATGGAGGCGAGGAGAATGATGTAAGCTGCTTTGGTTATTGAGGTGGAAGGTGGGATGTCAATAAAGTAAATACATTTAAATGTCTAAATGTGGCTTTCGAGCTCCATATCAGCTCTTTTTTAAATACAGTGACCACATTCCAGCACACAATTAAGCCAACTGAAACTGAGGACCACATAACTTTGCAGACTTGTGGCGAGACCTGTGGCAAGAATTTGCATGTGAAATAAAGAACATTGCCAAGATGTTATGCAGTACCCAATTTTATGTTCTACTTGGTGTACCTGGCCCCCAGAGAATTTTTTTATGGGGCATAGTGCATGCTAAGCAACAACAACAACAAAAATCATGTGACCCTTTTTTCCCAGCGATCTATTTGTTATTATTTATAAACACTCTATCTGTTGCTGTAAAACAGCCATGAGACATATGTAGGCAGATAAAACGCCAAATGTTGAACATTCTCATATTACCAGAACAAGCTATGTGTTCATATACTTCCATTTTCTCCTGAGAAGCAACTCAGAATCCTTATTCGACTCAATTGGTTATTCATCTGGTTATATCTATAACTTATTGCTAATATCTTTACACCTCTGAGGCTTTTGTATTTGAAAGAAGATCGCCCTGAAACGACACCAAGGGGATAAGCAAATAAAGAGAAGCTTCACTCTGCTATGTATTTATCAACTAGAGCATGCATTCAAATGAGCTTGGGTTGTAGGCATCTCACCCTGGTTAATCAACCATGCCATTCTTCCAACTTATCTTTCCTACTGATACTTCTAAAAAAGCTATGGCACATGGTTTGAGCTTCCTTGCATATCACAGCAATGATGTACCTGCTTTTTTAAAAACCTGGATTGAATTCATTCTTTGCCTCTTTCTTTTCTTTTCCATTTTTCTTTCTTTCTTTCTTTTGGTCTTCGTGCAATGCATCTCAAAGAAAGAAAATTTATTGAATCAAATTTAATGACATAATAAATTCTCCCCCTACAGACAATGTGGAGGCTTAATTCACTCCTGCACTTTAAGCCTTTGCCTTTAGCATTGGATGGGTCATTAGTCTGAAATCCAGCAGCTAGCCTGTTTGGAATCTAAACTAAATCAGCAAGTACCATATCAGTAGTTTCTGAAATATGACTGACAGGTCAAGTGTTCTCAAAAAGACTGCCTAGGGCCGTTTGAGACTCTGCTAGGGTCTGACTAGAACAGAAGCCGTGATGAATCTGGGAGCACCGACTCACGAAAGACTTCATTCATTCTAACTCACTAAACAGCAGTTCTTCAAGTGATTTGACTTCTATTTTTGATGTTTTTAACCAGTAGGTCATGCAATGAAATTGTCCTGTGTTTGCCAATAGGCTTAACATACAGATCAGTGGTTTGTGGTTTGAGTGCTTGGGCATTATATATATAGATATATGTATGTATATATGTATGTACGTATCATTGCACACCCCTTCCCATCCTCACTGAGTTTTCTCCAGCAGCAATCTCAACAGCAGCATTTCATCATCACAATCCCACAGCAGAGCTGTAGCTTCTATTACAACACTTTGAAAGGCAATGTGTCTGTAAATTTCATTGTTGTCTATGTCTCAAGTACTTCTAAACATTCTCAACTTCATTTTGCAACACGAGTACAGACTTATAGTATGTGATTTTTTTTAATAGCAACCCACAGGTAAAGATTCAATAAAGCTAAGCAGAAAGGGCTAAACGCCACATGCCTGCCCACCCTAATTTGTCACTATGTGTAGTCAGGAAGGTGTAGTCAGTTTCCAGTTTGATATCAAATCCACACTAAATTAGACTAAGCAAAAGTAAAACAATCTTCCTTCCATCGTCTCTGACCTGAGTTCTGCACCCAGCTTAAAGGATTGACCCCACTCTGGCCAGTTTGGTGTAGTGGTTAAGTGTGCGGACTCTTATCTGGGAGAACCGGGTTCGATTCCCCACTCCTCCACTTGCACCTGCTAGCATGGCCTTGGGTCAATCATAGCTCTGGCAGAGGTTGTCCTTGAAAGCGCAGCTGCTGTGAGAGCCCTCTCCTGCCCCACCCACCTCACAGGGTGTCTGTTGTGGGGGGGTGGGGAAGGGAAAGGAGATTGTGAGCCGCTCTGAGACTCATTGAAGTGGAGGGCGGGATATAAATCCAATATCTTCATCTACCTCACAGAGTGTCTGTTGTGGGGGAGGAAGGGAAAGGAGATTGTGAGCCACTCTGAGACTCTTCGGAGTGGAGGGCGGGATATAAATCCAATATCTTCATCTACCTCACAGGGTGTCTGTTGTGGGGGAGGAAGGTAAAGGAGATTGTGAGCCGCTCTGAGACTCTTCAGAGTGGAGGGCAGGATATAAATCCAATATCTTCATCTACCTCACAGGGTGTCTGTTGTGGGGGAGGAAGGGAAAGGAGATTGTGAGCCGCTCTGAGACTCTTTGGAGTGGAGGGCGGGATATAAATCCAATATCTTCTTCTTCACTGACCCAAGCAACAACAATACGGGATCTTTGGCACAGATACCATAAATCCTGAAAGAGCAAAATCAGAAACAAAGCTTACTGAGGGGAATAATATCCATATCCAAAATGGAGAACGAGCAATCCTCAAGCAATCAAAATAATGCCAGACATTGAGTGAAAGCAAAGAGTAACAGAACTCCTATGCTGAGTTACTCCAAGCATCCAGACACTGCACAAGGTACTCGATGGAAGGGCAAGGCACAGGTGAGAGGCCAAAAGAGGTCAACAAGGAGGTGAGGGGGCTACCAGGTCCAGGTAAAGATCCAGTCCCCAAGGCATGGAGTCTGAGCATTCAAGCATCAAATGATTCAAAGCAGCCTCAAAGGGAAGAAAAGCAAAGACACATTCCATGTGTCAACAGAACTGCCACAGTTCACAAGGCAGGGTTGGTCCTGAGCAGGCAAAAATCTCCATTTGAGGATAGATTCTGGCTTCAACTGCAGGGCAAGAGGGTTTGCGGACAATTAAAACATTACAGATTATGCAGATGGGGTCCCTAACCCTCTGTAACATGCATGAGTTGCAGGTTCTCCTCAATTCCCGCATGTGTATATTGGGACTGCAGCATTCATGGAAAAGCGGCTTCGTCTTTCTTCCCCTGCCCTGAGCGACGCCTTCTGAGGGTGTCCCGCCGTAAAGAGATAAAATTAGCAATTGTCCATTCATGCTCATTCTCCATGGTGGCACCTGCAATGGGGAATGGTCTACTGAAGGTTACTAGGAAGGCCCCTATGCTTCTATGATTTCACGAAATGGCAAACAGAATTGTTCATGAGAGCACCGTTGTAGAGGAGGAAAGTTTACTAGTTCAGCAGGAGGCGATTTTTATTAACAGGTGACTTTCATTAGGGATAAAGTCATTCCTACACTGATTGTTTGGGTGCCTTGAACAGGTAAGTTTGCATGTCTTGTCCTGCTTTTGCTCCGTGTTCTGACAAGCTCAGATCAACTGCGTTATTCTCTTTGGCTAGGAATCTCTCCTATTAGATTCAAATTTTTTATCGTATTTCATAATCCACACACAGATTGCCTGACATTATCATATTTGGTAATCCTCCTACTGCTCGACTAAAAAGTTTTCATCACACTTGTAATCTATCTGCCCGGGTCCCGGTGAGAAATGCAGGCTATCGATGAAAATAATAATTAAATAAGATAAAATGCCAGTCTCCCTTGCACCGCACAGAGTGGGACCATTTGCTTTGCAGTCTCCCATCCGTTGGAGTTCCTGGAAAGAAATGCACATGCACTCCTCTATGGGCAGCACAATGGCCTATGGAGCAAGTGTGCATCTATGGCACAAGATAACTGTGCAGAGAGCTTGAAATAAACAGCCAAGCCACGGAATTCTTGTGAAAAAAGAACAATGAGGATATATTTTTTTAAATGTGTTCATATATTTTAGGAACCTTTGCAGAAACTATATTAAATCTATTAGGGTTGCCAGTCTCCAGGTGGTAGCTGGAGATCTCCCACTATGACAACAGAGATCAGTTCATCTGGAGAAAATGGTGCCTTGGAAAGTGGACTCTGTGAACATATGAAGCTGCCTTACAACTGAATCAGACCCTCAGTCCATCAAAGTCAGTATTGTCTACTCAGACTGGCTCTCCAGGGTCTCAAGCTGAGGTTTTTCACACCTATTTGCCCGGACCCTTTTTAGTTGGAGATGCCGGGGATTGAACCTGGGACCTTCTGCTTACCAAGCAGATGCTCTACCACTGAGCCACCGTCCCTCCCCTGGCATTATACCCCATCGGAGTCCCTCCCCAAACCCCACCCTCCTCAGATCCACCCCCCAAATCCCCATGTAGTTCCCAGCCCGGAGCTGGCAATCCTATTGTTTTAAAGTTTCTTTTTTACCTAGACTTTTCATTTTAAGCGTTAAAAATGGGGGAGGAGGCTCCAGCATCAGGTGGCTTAACCCTGAGAGATTTGAAAACCTCAAACCACAAGAAGTCCCAATGCTTTCCTCAGTGTATCATTGTGGAGCAATTTTCTCCCTCCCTTTACTTGAAATGGGAAGGGGGAGAGGATCTGAAAACTCAGCAGATGTTTCAGGAACTTGGCTCTTAAAATGTGTTTGTTTGTGAAGCAGGAGACTGCTTCAGGTGTTCACTTTTCCAAGTGTACACAGTTATAGTTTCCTTCTGAAAATAAAAAAGGATATCCTGCTCATAAAAGCAGTGTAGTTCGGCGGATGCTAAACTGCTGACATTACCGCATGAGTGTTTGGTGGAGAAGTATAGCAATAGTCTCTCTGAGACGTAAGTTCAGTATATCACACAGAAAAGGCAAAAGGTATTTAGCAAATCGAAATAGTTTAAGAATTCTTTTTTCTTTTCTTTTTGGGACTATTATTGAATTATCAAAGATGGACTATTTTGGAGAAAATACCCTATATATTGCAATCTTTGTGTGTTTAAATACTTCTTTGTCTTGTAAACTGATCCCAAATCTACCAACAAGATTTGCATTATAAATGGTGTACACAAAGAAATGTTTTTTTTTTTTTTTAAACAGAACCCCTATTGCTTGATCTAGCATATCAAAGCATATATTTCAGTCTCATTTCCCTAATACTTCAGTGACTGTATTGAAGCAAACTGAAAAGACTGGCTTGAAAGTGACAAAAACCAGTCTAGAAACATCCCCTTCCATTTGTTTCATTTGATGTCTCCATTATACGACTTCATGTCTTTTATGAAATGCAGTCTTTGTACAAAGTTGATTCCAGAAGATAAAAACTGAATTGGCCACAATTGAATCCCCGACCAGTTCTGTGGTCTCCATACAGTCTACAAGTTTGAGAACAGAAGCAACATGGTAACAACATCATAGCAGGTTTCAGCATTTGCAAATATTACATACCAGGAGTAAGGCCTGTTGTGGATAAAAATACAACAGGCTCTAGAAAGAGGTGGTGGGCGAGTGCCCCTCACCCTTGCTGTCTTCCCACTCACCCAAATGAAAGCATTCACAACTGCTTTATCCAAGCCACATTTTTCAATACTTTGCTTATATCTCTCCCATTTCTATATCATTCTCATTAAATTTTCTCCAATCTTCAGCGAAGGCTTGAATAAAGCAGTTGCGAAACAGGAGAATTTAGACAGGTTATGCCTGTAAGCTGATACTGAAAGTGTGCTGGAGTATTTTGTGCCTACATTGTGCAAATCCGGACTTATTTGAAAAGTAAATTTGAAATGTCAAACCTATAACTTGAGTGGCTTTTTTGAAGATAAGAGACTGATAAGAGGTGTATTTTACACGGAGCTGTTGCTTTTTTTCTCTCACCTGGAGATTGGCAACAGTTGTTCCTATGAAGAAATGGCTGATTTGGGGGCAGAGTCTATGGCATTGTACCTGTCTGAGGTCCCACTCCTCAAACCCATCCTCTCCAGGCTCCACCCTTCAAATCTCCAGGAATTTCCTAACCTGCAGTTGGCAACTGTGAAGTCACACTGGCTGTGGGGGGGCGGGCTGCTGCTGAGCAGGAGCAAGCAGCCAAGTCTAGTTAAGTCATGCCAGTCAGATGGGATCAAGTTACCCAGAGGGTACTGCCAGGCCTATGATAGCCAACCTTATGGTGGAGGCTGAAGATCTCCTGGGATCACAACTGAACTCCAGACAACAGATCTCTGTCCCCATCCTGGAGAAAAGAACTGCTTTGGAGGGTGGACTCTATTACATTATATTCAGTCAAGGCCTCTCCCCTCCCAAAACTCTGGCTTCCTGAGCCTTCACAACAAAATATTCAGGACTTTCCCACCAACTTGGAGCTGGTGGCTGTAGTCGGGAGTGGGCCCAAGGAGTTCTGCCTCAAAGGGCAAAATAGGCCTTGAAAAGGCCTCCTCCCTGCTGCCTTGTCAGGAGCAGACCCCCCCCCCCCCTGCAAGATAAGTTTTGTGCAGAGTGGAGAAGGCTCGGTGTCTCATGCAGAGTTTTTAAAGGACATGGAAGGGATTGATCTTGTGAGGTTCTGCATGGCAAACAAATGCTGAGGTATCACTGAGCTGCAGCCCCTGCTGTTGTCATTTCTCTGGACTTGTTAACAGCCTGCCAGTGTCAGTTGCAGAGAATGTGAAGGCATTTTGTCTCTATAGCAAGACAGGAATTGTAAAATACAATAACAAAGGTTATTTGAGGTATTCATGGGATTTTGTGCAGAAGCTGGTAATGTTGTGTGTTTCCCCCGCCTGCACAGTATCCTGGCTGTGCAATGCATTGTCGAAAGCCACCCCCCCCCCAATGGCCTGGCTTCATCCCTGAGGCACAAATCCTGCCTGTGTTGTGCAAGGTAAAGCATTTCTCAACAGCAACCAACTCTCTCCCTCCTCAGCACAAAATCCTCATGGGACAATCCAGCACAGTAATGAACCCTCCACCCCCAGCCTGGCTGACACAGACATTATTGGTTCCAGCGGTTGCTGTGTATTTTGGTAGAGGTTGGGCTGGTGAGGAGTTGTCAGGATGCATCGGGAGAGCCATTTTGGAGGTGTTGTGTGCCATCAATGAGTTGGGAGAGGGCTTTTGCAGTGGCAGCTCTGAGGCCATGTTGGAGGTGGATGTACAAGGAGACAGACAGGCTGTGAGAGCAGCCTTGGAAGGGCAGAGGAGGGCGATCAGTGCTGTCTGAACTTGGAAGGAAGTCCAGGATAAATGGCTTTTTTTGTGAGCCTTGCAAGGGGAGTGTTGTTGGCAGCAGAGGCCACAGGGACGTTGTGGAGTGTACAGCAGAGCCCCTTGCAAAGTCTGCTAAGGATGTTCGTGTGTGTGTGGGGGGGTGCTGGGCACTGTTGTTGGCCACCTGTATGGGCTGTTTAGGGGCCAGCCGAGGCACTTTCTGGACAAGGATCTGTTTGTGAGGGTGAAGGACAGTAGTAGCCAGTCTGAGGGCTTAAGGCCATTGGAAGGGGGGGGGGCTGCACACTGTTGTTGGTCGGCAGAACCATGTAGGTGTTGGTGGCCTGGAGGCAGTATGGGAGGTGACAGGACAGTAGGAGCCATTTGCGAGGGCTTCTGAGTGAGAGTAGCCACCGAAGCATCTGAGATGTGTGCCTGTCAGAGGCAAGAGTATATGTGAGGGTTTGGGCAGTTGTTTCCAACATTCCAGAGCTGACGTAGGTGGGGGACAGGGGAGTGAGCCAATAGGTGTGCAGAGGTGCAGAGTGACGGGTGATAGGCCAATGGTTGTTGGAGCTCAGCCATGGCTTCATGAGATGTCCATACTGAGCCCAAGATCTCTTCCTAGGACTGCCATCAATTTGTATAGAAAGTATAGTATTAGAACCTAGTGGTGCATGCCCTGTTGCCTGTCTGTTCGGGGCTCACTTTAATCATCCCAGATGTAAGACGATGGTATTTTCATGTGCCTCTGTGAATCAAAATACAAAACTTGCACACCTCTGCCCTTTATTCCAGAATTACAGGCTCTACCAGAGTCCACTGAGCAGCCTGCATTTTGAAAAAGAACAAAATCCCCCCGCAACATCCCCAATCCCATTTCTGAAATTTTGATCGAGCGCTAAAAATAACAGAGATCAGTAAAATCGGGGATGGTGTTGCGAGAACTGGTGATAAAAAAGACAATTCCCTGTCTCAGCACTGAAAAAGAAACAGGGAAGGAAACAGCTAATTCCACAAAATGCTTACTTTGTCACTTGCATGCCCCGCCCCCCGTGAGATCTGATGGCCCCCACCTCCTGTCTCCCAGCATGCAATCCACACCCAGCAACATCCCTTCCTCATTTGTTTCCTGGTCAGAATTTTGCATTTTGAGATCATGATACAAACAAACTTTCTTCCCCTTTTTTCTCCCCGGTAACAAGTGTTTTAACACAACCATATTTTCTCACTGACCAGCTGCAGCAAGTGGCTTTGCAGAGGAGGCCCCTGCAATCTTTCCCCCTCTCCTTCTCCAGTGAGCCCGATCATATTTTCTCAGCCCCACAGTTTCTTGGGCATAAGTGCTCTGTACTTAATCTCTTGTCCTCAAAGGGCATTTCATAATCTCCTGTTGTCTCCTGCTATTTTTTTATTAGAGCCAGGGAATAAAAACACCTCGCATAATAGAGTCCTATATTACATCATAGCAAATCTTTATACCTTGAGGAACCTTGAGAGTAATGTCTCCTCAGACGAGATGCCATGTCTTTCCTTTTCAACTAAATGATATTACTGGCTATCTTCAAAGATTATCAAAGATGTGTTTTTGCATGTGAGTTAGGTTGTAAACGTAAATTTACTTTGGCCGGAATGCTCATTCACAGTACAACACTCTTCCATTTGCTGTACTACATTCACAATGATCACACGTTCTCATAAATAGCTCTAGAGAGACTTAGCCAGGCCTCGGATTCAGCGGGAGCTCACAGGAGCACAGCTCCTGAACCTTTCTGAGAGTTCCACCTCCTCCTTCCCACCTTGTCCATTGAATAGTAGGTGCAGCTGCATAAAAATCCCTGGATGAGCTCCACCACCGTTTTTTTCTACAAAATGACCCCTGGACTTAGCTATTTAAATCCCAACAAAGTTAAAGGCCAGGCAGAAAATTAAAGGCCAGGAATTCAAAGGTGGCATTCTCATAAGTACAGCTGATTCCAGGCACTGGGCCGGGTAGGCACACACACATCAGAGACCTCAATTTGTGGATAAGAAAGTGGTGCCAGGAGGAAGGGCTTAGATTTGTTAGGCACTGTGGAACCTTCCAGGACAAGCCAAACCTGTACAAAAGAGATGGGTTTCACTTCCATTTTATTACACTATTTTGCCATTTGATCCTAACTTTCTATCAGTTGACACGCTTAACTCACCAGCTGTATGTATTTCTGCTCAATGTACCCTATTCCCTCATCTGAAGATGTATGCATGCATACAAAAGTTTACATTCTGAATAAAACTTGGTTGGTCTTAACGGTACTCCTTGACTCCTACTTTGTTCTACTGCTTCAGACCAACATGGCTGCCCACCTGGATCTTGCTTTAAAAGGGGATTAGATAGATTCATGGAGGATAAATCTATCAATGGCTACTAACCATGGTGACTGAGGGGAAACTCCACATTCAGAGGCACTAAGCCTCAGAATCCTAGACCCAGGAGACAACATCAGGGGAAGGCCTTGGCCTCTGGAGAGCCAGTTTGGTGTGGAGAGCCAGTTTGGTGTGGAGAGCCAGTTTGGTGTGGAGAGCCAGTTTGGTGTAGTGGTTAAGTGTGCGGACTCTTATCTGGGGGAACCGGGTTTGATTCCCCACTCTTCCACTTGCACCTGCTGGAATGGCCTTGGGTCAGCCATAGCTCTGGCAGAGATTGTCCTTGAAAGGGCAGCTGCTGTGAGAGCCCTCTCCAGCCCCACCCACCTCACAGGGTGTCTGTTGTGGGGGAGGAAGGGAAAGGAGATTGTGAGCCGCTCTGAGACTCTTCGGAGTGGAGGGCGGGATATAAATCCAATATCTTCTTCATCATCTTCAATATCTTCTTCTATACCCTGTTGTTGGCTGTCCAGAGGAACTGATTGGCCACCATGGAAGACAGGATGCTGGACTAGATGGACTATTGCAGGGTGGCCAACGGTAGCTCACCGGATGTTTTTTGCCTACAACTCCCATCAGCCCCAGCCAGCATGACCAATGGCTGGGGCTGATGGGAGTTGTAGACAAAAACATCTGGAGAGCTACCGTTGGCCACCCCTGGACTATTGGTCTGATCTAGCAAGGCTGTTCTTATGTTCACATGCAGAGATCATCTAAGGCTAAATCCAGAAAGCAGCTTCTTCTACCCTTAGGTGATGTTAATCCAGAAGATTTGAAGTTGGGCGGGGATTTTGATGATACACATGTAGGCCATATCATGTGCACTGAGCCTTCTAGTCCCTACAGTGCCGTTTGGGCTGTCAGGTATCTCCATGAATTTCAGCAGAATTCCCCTAAGGGTGACAGATATATTGATTCGGCATGTCTAGAACTGAGGAAACTCTGAGTCCACAAGCAGCTGAGCTCCAATGGACAGTCATTGAAAAGTTAGTTACAAGAAACAGAGGCATGAGTTGTGTGCTAGAAAGCAGGCTGTGCCAAATTTGCCAAAGTAGGGGAGATTTTAATGCGAGGGCTGAGGCAGATGAGCTGGCTACCTGCCAGCCACCTTTAGCTCACAACTCCTTTCCTCCACCTCAGATACTGTTGCCTCGATAAGGTTTATTTCTGATTCTTTTCTACAAATTCAACCACAACCTGCATTCGAAGCACAATAGAGTGTTTTCCACACCGGGACAGGCATGTGTAGGTTCCCCCATTGCCGCAGCAGCTGCCAACACAGCTGAAACGGGACTTCCACGAGGCAGGTTTCCATACCCTTTTGTTGTAATGTGCCTTTCCCTTACATCTCTGCAATGAAAAGTCCCCCCCACCTGCCCATGAAAGCTGGGAAGTTCAGAGAACCCAGTATACATACTGCTATAACATTGTATTGATGTAATGGTATTCCGTTGCCAATTTTTTTTTAAAAAAAAATTGTGGGGTGAGGAAATAGTTGCTATGAGGAAAATTGCTGCCATGTGGTTGAACCAGAAAAAATCCAACTTTTCCAGCCCACACAGCAGCCATCCAGGTTTCGGAAGCAGTAGGAAAAGCAGATGGGGCAAGGTTCTTGTATGCCCAGCTGTAGCCTGCTCAAACATGAGTTGAAGTCATCACCAAGCCATCGCTGAGCTTCTCCCCCTTCAACAACCATACAGCTTTATCACAGCGCACCCCCCCCCACTCCAGTAACTTCCAAGCAACACATGCTAATAATAAGAGTTTTCCCTTAGCACAGCCCACATGTGGTCTAAAATGTTTCTTCATAGTAATTCTCCACAGAAGATAGCCACAATGTTTGTTAGTCATTTACTATGTGAAGTGGGACAACCATATGGAAAGTTTCCATCTAAGTGCCAGGAGATGGCAGGAATGCTGGAATGAAAGCGTTATATGGTAAATCCGATATACCTTAGGGTACATTCTCTCCAAAAAAATAGCCTTATAAATTAGATCAGAATTGGCCTCATAATCGAGTGGCAGGACTGGAAGATGTCGGCTTGTCTTTAGCGACTGCACAGCCGCAGAGGAATTTGCAGCAAGGAGTTTTTGACTCATATTCTTAATCGTCATAATGGAACACATTAGATCTAAGACTTGCATTTTAAAAAAAAGAAGTAGTACCTTCCGCCAGCTTATCGGCAGGTAACAACACCGGGTGCACTCACACACATTAAATAATGCACTCTGCAACTAGATTTTTACTGTGTAAGAACGGCAAAAGCCACTTTTAAACAGCCACCATGTGAAAGCACCTAAAATGAGTACAGGAAGTTACCGCTTGAATATCAAGAATCCGCTACTGTTATGAGTACACATGGAATCTATGCTTTGCCCACATACAGTTCATCTCTTCTGACTAGCTCCTCTGCCTGCACTTGAATGCTTTGATTTTATACTTCTGCCTTCTATCCTGTGCTGGTTTTCAGCAATCTCTCAAGCTCTGGATGCTTTTGAAAACATCTTTGGCAGTTATATTGTGTGGTTTCCCATTGCTCCTAGATCCGTAACCATGACTTCTGTTTTCTTCTCTGCCAACAAACCCACCGCCCATCTCTCACTGCACCTTGCAATCAAGTCCTCAAACCACCCGTTTTTTCATGTGGTCAGCCTCGTGTCTTCCTCACTTAGGAGCCTTTACATTTCTCTTAAGATGCGACCCTGGCGGCAGGCTGCTGTGTCAAAGCAGTGGCACAGAATGGCTAGCTGTAAACAGATGGGCTTGCCAAACTAGAACAACAGTAAATATTTTTTACAGGACACCCCCCCCAAAAAAAAACCCACGGTCTTTGAATATTTATACACACTTAAAGATGTCTACATGTAATTCTTGGCTACTATATATCTGGGATTGCCAGAACCAGGTTGGGAAATCCCTGGAGATTTGGGGGTGGAGCCTAGAGAGGGTAGTGGGAGGTGCCTCAGCCATAAAGTCTACCCACCAAAGCAACCATTTTTTCCAAGGGAACAGATCTCTGTCGTCTGGAGTTCAGTTGTAATTCCAGAAGATCTCCAGGCCCCACCTGGAGGTTGGCAATCCTATACCAGGCTTGCTTGTTTTACATTGTCTAGGCAGCCTATCTGTCATACAGCATTCAAGGCAGCTTACTATTACATAATTGCACATAATACTCAGAGCTCTGATGCCATGCAACTCTTATCCCAGAAATCCTTATACCCCTGAAGCCCTTAATATAAACTGTTGAGTTACTGGTGGCTGCTTTATTACATGAAATTAGACAAAAATAAACCAGTATTCTTCCAGTGTATTATATTGTATTGCCTCCTCAGCTGAGACAGATTCATTCTGTCGACTGCGGGGTGACATGATAGAGGTTTACAAGATTATGCATGGGATGGAGAAGGTAGAGAAAGAAGTACTTTTCTCCCTTTCTCACAATACAAGAACTTGTGGGCACTCCATGAAATTGCTGAGCAGTCGGGTTAGAAAGGATAAACGGAGGTACTTCTTCACCCAAAGGGTGATTAACAAGTGGAATTCACTGCCACAGGAGGTGGTGGCAGCTACAAGCATAGCCAGCTTCAAGAGGGGTTAGATAAAAATATGGAGCAGAGGTCCATCAGTGGCTATTAGCCGTGTATATATATGTATGTGTGTGTATGTATATATGTATGTATGTATGTATATATATATATATATATATATATATATATATATATATATATATATATATATACATACACATTTTTTGGCCACTGTGTGACACAGAGTGTTGGACTGGATGGGCCATTGGCCTGATCCAACATGGCTTCTCTTATGTTCTTATTCAGCTGCTTTTCTCCTACTATTAGGGATCTTTTGCAAATATCTTACTTTGAGTTGCAAAATGTTATGCTATTTTGCATTGTGGGCTGAAAATCATTTTCAGGAAGATAAAATGTTTTTGGGAGAAGGAAACCATTAATAACTAAGAATGTTCACCTACCCCTCCAAAAAAAAGATTGTTCACATGTCACTTCTCTTACTGCTGCTTTTAAGTAACACTTTTTGTCCTGGTTAGGCTTCTTTTTCCTTCAGTGAATGATCCAAGCCAATGTGATCACATGACAAATGTAATGATGTAATTGCTCAACGTAACTAATCGGATTGAGTTATACCTTGGCATTGCGAAGGGTAAAAGAAGCTCAGTTCATGTTAGGGTAATGTTCCCTCAGAGAACCTTATCAGGGTGGGATCAGATGAGGCATTTGCAGCGGTGGTCCTCCCTCTTTAAAAAAGCTGGTGCGGTTTGAGACGCACCATGGCAATCAGACTGCACCTGACACAGGCATGGGGTGGCACATGTGCTCAGAGGTGTTCAGACTGCTCCTGTGCATGCACAGCACATCCATGGTGTGTCCTAGCTGTTCAGACAGTCCAGAAACATGCCATGCAAGCACTTCAGCGATTTGCCTCCAGGAAATACTGGTGGGCTATTTAAAGCATGTGGGAGATGTCACAGGACAAGGTAAAGGTGAGAGCAGCATGGGGGCTAGATATGCGTGTGTAAAGGCAGGCCAAAACGCTTGTGGGGTCCCACTCTGCGAGTGAACCTAAGTCTACTCAGGGCTACACTTTCAAATTAGCTGGACAAGGTTGTTCTCTTCTGGAAGGTGAACTCTATGGGATTATGCCCCCGCGACAGACTGCGAGCATATGCATGCTTGGAGACAATGCATATGAGTGAGAGCTAATGGAACTCACTCTGATCGGGAAACTGCTAATTATCAAAAAAAAAAGTAGGTCAGTTGGGCAGAAGCAGTTGGAGAGAGGAGTTGGAGATTGGATGGAGAAGGGAGTGATTGCTTAAGACACTTTTTCATGTGAGAAAAGCCTAATAAAGCAGAGTGTGTGTCAGAGCCAGTCAGGGCCGGCTCGCCCACTAGGCAAACTAGATGGTTGCCTAGGGCACCGAGAGGCAGGGGGTGCCGAATTTAAGCGGCCCCGTGGCGCAGAGTGGTAAAGCAGCAGTACTATAGTACTGTGGTCTGAACTTTCTGCTCACAACATGAGTTCGATTCCTGCGGAAGCTGGATTCAGGTAGCTGGCCCAAGGTTGATTCAGCCTTCCATCCTTCCGAGGTCGGTAAAATGAATACCCAGCTTGCTGGGGGGGGGGGGGAGTGTAAAAGACTGCAGAAGGCAATGGCAAACCACCCCGTAAAAAAGTCTGCCGTGATAACGTTGTGAAAGCAACATCACCCCAGAGTTGGAAACGACTGGTGCTTGCACAGGTGACCTTTCCTTCCTTTTTCCACCTCCAGTGCCCAATGCAACTGGCTAGTTTTCCTCACTCTCCCCTCTCTGTGACCACCACTAGCCTCCTCCTGCCCACTGCTGCGCTTTGCTCACCCCCCTCTGCTGCTGCCAGCCCCCTCTGGCCCACCACCACCGCCATGCTCCCCTCACCGCTACCACCTCCACTGCGCTCTGTTCGCTCGTTCCCTCCCCCCACTTGCCACGACTACAGCCCTACTGGCTTATCGCAGCCCATGCCTGTGCATTTGGTTAAATGCGAGCATGGGAGGGGCGAGTGAAGCATGGTGGTGGTGGGAAAGCGGAGCACAGCTGTGGTGGGCCAGAGGAGGCTGGTGGTGTCAGTGGCAGGGAAGAGCAGAGCGCAGCGGTGGTGGACAGGAGGAGGCTGGTGGCAGCCAAGGCAGCAGCAGGGGGAGTGGAGTGCAGTGGCAGCAGGCAGGAGGAGGCTGGTGGTGGCCACGGCAGCAACGATGGCTGGGGGGAGTGCGGCTGGGGTGAGCGGAGCGCGCCCAGAGGGCACTGGTGGGGGACGCCTGCCTAGGGCCCTATTTGCTCTCGAGCCAGTGCTGGATCCAGTGTAGAGTGGCTTGGAATATATGAGAGACTCTGGTGGGAGACTGTTCCCAAAAGTACAAAAAGGCTCAGTGTGTGTGAAACTAAGAATCACTTCTTGAGAAGGAATTTTAGTTCTCCAGTATTAAGTAGGAAAAGACTTGTCAGTCCAGAAGATCAAGATTTGGCATTGAAAGGCTCTAAAACACCAAAGTCCTAGATTATATATCTTAAAGAGGAGATAATAATGGTCTTGCCAGAGAAGAGGGGTCTAGAGGGAAGACCTTAGTCTTAACCAAAGGGACAGTGCTGAATATAATCTCAAGACTATATGATTATCAAATGTAAAGTTTAAAAAGGAAATCTGTATCAACCAACCTCTTAGACTAAACATTATAACAGCAGCTAAAGCTTCAGTGTGAGTCAGACAACTTTAAATGTAAAAAACATCTCTTCAGAAGTCAGCAATCTCAGAGGCAGTTCTGTGTTTAGTTTTTGAACTGTCTACCTACATATTCCTTATCCCAAACCCTATGTGCATATCGTTTCCCCTCCCTGCCAGTCTTCAAATAGACCAAAAGTTGTTTAAATCTTTAAAATGGCCTGCCATGCCGCTTTCTGAAGGGAATTTGTGACAACCGAAGCAACAACAGGGTGAGTGTTGTTGTGGGGGAGGAGGGGAGGACAGCTGAGAAGTGAGAGCCATGTGCTCAGCTGTGTTTTGTGGCTTTGCCACTCTTGGGTTTGTTTGTTTCTGGTTTTTCTCCATCTCAGGTCTACTGAACCCCCCAAAATGGGTCTTTCTGAAAAATCCTGGACCCAAATACTTTGCCAGTTTTTAAATCCAGGATTTTTCAGAAATCCTCTCCCCCTCCCAAAAAAAAACAATGGTCCAATAGACCGGGGGGTGGGGGAGGAGAGAGAAATTGCATACCCCTAGAAGCCAGGGCAAAACCCACGTATGCAAAGCATGCCCTACAGTAACATGAGAGCTGGCTCTTAGAAGGTAATTGTTTGTCAGGATTCAGTCCTTATTTCTCCCCATCTATATTAGAATGTGAGATCATCCGAGACCTCTTGAGCTTCCTGGCACCTACTGTCAAACGAAACAGGAAAATTGGTCACCAGCTGCCATTTGGATTGCTTGGCTGTGGTTCACAGTTGCTTGCACATTCTTTCAATGCCTTTACTTTATCATATCCTAACTCTTTCTGAAAACAGTTTTGTTCACCTGCTTCCTACCTATGACTTAGCCTGCACTCACACATCATTGGTTATTGCATGATCATTGTGGTACAGTAATTGTTTGTAACTGATTTTTTGTGTTGACAAGCTAGTGAGCTTCCTCCTACTCCAGTAAATGTTGTTCATATAAAAAGGCAAAGGTAGTCCCCTGTGCAAGCACCAGTCATTTCTGACTCTGGGGTAATGTCATATCATGACATTTTTGCGGCAGAAAACTTTTATGGGGTGGTTTGCCATTGCCTTCCCCAGTCATCTACACTTTCCCCCTAGCAAGCTGGGGACTCATTTGACCGACCTCGGAAAGATGGAAGGCTGAGTCAACCTTGAGCCGGCTACCTGAACCCAGCTTCCGCTGGGATCGAACTCAAGTCGTGAGCAGAGAGTTTGACTGCAGTACTGCAGCTTTACCACTCTGCGCCACGGGGCTCTTGTTGTTCATACACCTGCTTTCTATTAACGGCTGTTCAGACACTTGCTTGCAAAAAAAAAAACCTCTCACCCAGAAGAAAGAGATCCTGTGCTTAGATTATGGCTCATTATTCATAATAACTGTGACACTTCTGGAGACAAAGTGCCTCGCCATCTTTGCCTCATTTATTTGTATTCACTTAGAGCATCACCAAGTGACAAGCCTCAAAAATCCGGCCACCATCTCAGAATGGAAGAAAGGCAATGCTGTGATCTCAGCACCACATCCAGGTACCTTTGGTATTGCCCCTCTGACAACCACTATATTTATTTCCTTCCTAAAGTTCAACGTTTAATTTCTAACACAGGTTACTTATGGCAATAAAATGTACAACATTTTAAAACGACAAGTTGAAAGATACCATTTTTTAGAGCCATGAATTAGTAGCCATATGTGTCAGGGGCTTGGAGAGTGCCAACTTTTTTCATATTTATAGATATATTATTGAAATGTTAAAAAATGAACTGATGAAAAAAGAAAGGAACTAAAAACTACATATAATGAATCAAACATACTTAACAAGACACGTTCAGACACTTTAGTGCACATCTCCTTTATTGCATTACATTAATCACATTCAGCGAAAGACATTAATCTGAAACAACTGTCACCAGGATATTCTAGAAAAACATTCGGGGGGGGGGGGGGGAATACCCAATCCACCAAATTATCTTCAGTGATTGTCAGTGCCACATTACCCAGAAATTCAGAGAAAACGTGTTAAGTGTTTTCACAAGAATGCCCTAAAACTAGCTTTTTGTGTGTGAGGGTGTGTGCATGTGGAATTAATTGGAGCAAGTATATACTTTCCAATACAGGCACAATAGTTTGTCCACAGATAAACAACAGTGGCATGAATTGGAGCATTTCAGTTTAATTATCCCTTAGTATGAAGAATAAGTGGGAGATGTTTATACTTCAGTCATTCCTTCTTCCTGCTTGACACCAGCTTTCAAAGGCAATCCATTTCACAAATGGTCACATGGCATAAAATTCATACTATTTAAAGTCTCATGCATTTGTTACATTTTGATGTGCCAGCAGGTAACAGTAGGTATTTTTGTCAAAGAGTTCCCTGCTAGTAGATATCACTATTATGGATGGACACGAACCAGCTCGTGAACTAAAGTTCATTATGAACTTTGACTAGTTGCTGGTTCGCAAAGTGATGTTCGTAGCAGGTCAACTGGCATCAACTTTCCACAAACTTTCAAGCTGTTTGCGGAGGTTCATGGAGATTCATGAATTAATACATTTCCAGACTGTCTCCATGCGATCAAAATGTTTACCAAACTTTAAAGCAATGGGGGGGGGGGGATTCTGGAGCCTTGGAAACACTCTGGTCAGTTCCAAACTAGTCATGTCAGTTTCAAGAGAGTTTTCTCCCTTTGCTGGTGTTCCTGTGTTCCCTTCGCATTTTCTTACATAGAACTTGCAAAATCCCACCTACCCCTTTGCTTGGATTGGTTGTGATTCTGTGCCTTGACAACAGTCCTTTTAAGTTTGCAATGGTAGTGGAACTGGGTTCTGCTGGGCATTATGTACTTTGTAACTGCAGGGATTCTCTGCAGGATTTGGCATTAGTTCTCCTTTTGCTTGCATTGCCACAGTGGCACTGAATTTTTCTGGGCACTAGTAAATTGCACTGGTTCTGCTTGACTTACAAAAAAAATCCCATGTGGAGTGTGATTCTGAGCTTCACATCAGTCCTGTTGAGCTGAAATTGACACAATGGCACTGGGTTCTGCTGGGAATTAGTACATTGCACTGGTTCTGCTTGTTTCCCCTTTGGAAGGGGTGAGGCTTGGACCCATTAGAGGTAATGGGTGCCAGGAATGACAATTGACTTGCATGTTACAGCACAAAATACTTGCAATGAAAATGCAGAGTGCCTTTTAAGATAATGTCTCTGGGCCCAGATAAACTGCTGTGGAACTGGAATAAAAAGCCCCAGAGCAAAATGGTGGTACCAAGAAATCGAATGAGCACTCTGGGACTGGAATGACAACCCTTTGGAGTGGCAGAAGTATGCTGGGAGTGGAATGAGACAGCCTCTGGATGGGAATAAGGGCCCCTGGGAGTAGCAGAAGTGTTCTGGGGGCTGGAATGATAGCCTCCAGAGTGGAATGGGAGTAGAAGCCTATTGGCACTGGAATTGACAGGTCAAAGAGTGGAATGATAGCCCATGGGAGTAGCAGAAATGTTATGGAGCTGGAATGACAGCCCCTAGACTGGAATGGCTGTTCTTGGGAGTATCAGAACTGTTCTGGCATTGAAATAACAGCCCCCCCCCCGCCTCAAATACCTAGAATGACAGCTTCTGGAAGCAGGGCCGGCTCTAGACTGTCTGGCACCCTCGGCAAGGCTAACTTCTGCCCCCCACGCTGATAACGTTACCAAGTCAGAGAAGGCCAACACCCTGGAGTAGCAGAAGTGTCCTGGGACTGGAATGACACCTCCAGGAGTGGAATGGCAATTCCTGGGAGTAGCAGAAGTATTCTGGCAATGAAATGACACCTCCTCCCTCCAACTAGAATAATGGCTCCTGGGAGTAGTCTAAGTGTTCTGGGACTGGAATGACAGGTGGCAGAGTGTAATGGTAGTCCCTGGGAGTAGCAAAAGTGTTCTGGAGCTGGAAAGACAGCCCTCAGACTGGAATGAGAGCCCCTGGGAGGAGTAGACCTGTCCTAGAACTGGAACGACGGTCCCAAGACTGGAATGATGGCCCTTAGGACCAGGATAACTGTTTTGGGATTGGAATGACAGCTCCCAGAGTAGAACAACAGCCCCTGGGAGTAGAACTGCTCAAGAGCTGGAACAGCAGCCTGCAAAGTAGAATGACAATACCTGGGAGTAGTAGAAGCATTCTGGAGCTGGAATGACATCCCCTAGAGTGGATTATCAAACTATGGGAGTAGCATAAGTGTTCTGGGATTAGAATTAAAACCTGCAGAGTAGAATGACAGTCTTTGAGAGTAGCAGAAGTATACTGGGACTGTAATGACAGCTCCCAGAGTGGAATGAAAGTCATTGGGAGTAGTAGAAGTCTTCAAAGACAGACTGTGGGAATAGCAGAAGAGTTCTGGAACTGGAATTAACAGCCCCCAGAATGGATTGACACCCCATGGGATGTAGCAGAAGTGTCCTGGAAGTGTCCAGGTTGCAGAGTGGAATGACGGCCCTTGGGAGTAGCAGAAGTGTTCTCAAGCTGGAATAACAGCCCCCAGAGTAGATTGACGGCCTGTGGTTGATAGCAGAAGTGTTCTGGGACTAGAATGACAATCCCTGAAAGGGAATTATGACTCAAAGAAGTAGCGGAAGTGTACTGGGAGTGGAATGACAGCTCTCATTGTGGATTGACAGTCCATGGATCATAGCAGAAGTATTCTAGGACTAAAATTCCACTCAGAACTCTTCTGCTCTTTCCAGAGGATGTCATTCCAGCCCCAGAACACTTCTGCTACTTCTAGAGGTTGTCAATCCACTCTGGGGGCTGTCATTACAATCCCAGAGCACTTCTTGTACTCCCACTAGCTGCCATTCCACTCTTTAGCCTTTTATTCTTGAGCGTTAGGTGGACTCAGGGCTCTAAGTCACCACATCTCTCTGCTCACACTGAGCAGTGGGGCTTAGCTACTGGGTGCCTTGGCTGAGAACCCACATTTATACTCTCCTGGTTGTGAACTTCTCTCCCCTGCTGGAGTTTTGGTGTTAGGTGGACTCAGGGCTCATGCTCATGCAGAGTGGTCTGACCAGATGACAATCTTTTGTGACCAGGACTCCAAATAATCAGCATGTCGGGCTCAGGGGACTTGGTAATGTACTTCTTCACCATCAGGTTTGCCAAATCCTCTGCTATTGCATACTTGGCATCCCAGTGCTGCTGATTTCCCAGTTCACCACTGACAACCAGTAGTGGGGCTTCTCCCTGGTTGGGATCTTTGAGGCAGAGGTTCTGGGCTCTGGCCCCTCTTCCTCCGCAGCCTCTTCCACCTGCTGTCTGACAGTCACAGATGCAGGTCAGCTTGCACTCTCCTTTATTGGAGAGAAGATGCAATGTAGTTTTAAGGCCCACCTGCAACCTCTCTGCCAAGGCCCTGACCCATAGGAGAAGAGCCAGCACTCATTCTTGCCCTCAGATCAGGGGGTTGACTTGCCCTAGTCTGGCCATATAGGCACAGAGCATGTTGGTTGCATCCTGGAAGGGTTTGAAGACACTCACTATTTGGGAGAGGATCAGCCAGTCATTGGAGCTGATGCTGAGCTCCTCTTCCCCATGCAGGATGGTCATGGAGGAGATCACATTCTGCACTGCACTCTTCTTCTCCACCAAACACACAATCATTATATAGGTGGCGTTCCTCAAGCAGACCTGATGCTGAGCAAGATGTGGACAACCAAGCGCTGGCAAGTCTTGAACATGGACTCCATTTCAAGGAAGGCAGTGTCCCAGTGAGCCTTAACAATGCTGCCCAACCCCAGAGTATCCTTCACTAGCAGCTGAAACATACACTGGCCAGAGGATGCCTTTGAGGTGCACACACTCCATTTCTGCCGGCATGTTGGCATTAGACTATACTACAGGGAAAAGACAGTGCTTTTGTCATCTAGGAATGATATGAATGGTGCCTCTTCTAAAATAACTTTGCATATGCCATAAATACTCAGAATCTTGACAGAATATTACTAACACATGATTTACTGAAGACGGAACAGCAGAATGAGACAATTATCCAGAAATCTAATGTGAACTTGGGAATTTGTGAATTTTGACTATTTAGAATTGGTGTGATGCACATGTGTACTCAGACATTGTAACTCTGTAACCTGTACTTGGAAATTGTGCAATTTGTATGTATTTTTATGTTTTGGCCATGTTGCCTCAGAGTCTGTTTTTTCCCCCTTAGAGAAACTCTCTGAAATGAACCAGTCCATTGATTAACCAAAAAACAAGACGGTAATTAGACAGGATAGTTATCAGCGCCATTTTTCTCCTATTCATTCCTTGTCTGACTCCAGTTTGCTATTCTAAGGGCAATTTCCCCACTTCTCAGAAGTGCCACATTCATACCCTTTTCGCGCACAGCTTACCACACAGTCACAATCCTGTTCCCTCCACAGCGTCTGGTCGGATTTCCCACCATCTGAGCCAAAGTTACAGGAAGTGCCGCAGCTTTTGCGTAGCAAACGTAAACCGCTAAAACCCAGTTTACGTTTGCTACGCAAAAGCCGCGGCACTTCCTGTAACTCCGGCGCAGATGGTGGGAAATCCAACCGGACGCTGCGGAGGGAACAGGATTGTGACTGCGTGGTAAGCTGGGTGCGAAAACGGTCTCAGTTTTACTCTCTCAGCTAGGAGAACCTATCTCTGTCTCTCTTTCCTATCAAGTATGTTAGTTCCTAATAAACCTATTCTTTAATCAAGTTGTGCACCATTGCTCTGTTAATTACTCTGCAAACAGGGGTTATGGTGGCGGTTATGGTGGCCCAGATTAAGTGCATCTTTGATTAAAAGTAGAATGATCACTAGATGCTCTTGGCATGATCAGGTGAGAACAAAGAAACAAAGATGGCAACCTCCTTCAGTGCACAGAATGGTCACTTGATAGATAGACTCACAGAAAGCAACTATCTAATCTGAAGAGAATGCATGAAGACCCATCTCATTGAAAAAGGCTGCCGGACTATTGGATAATAGTCTGGCAGCCTTTTTCAATATGGGTCTTCAAACTGATGATGCACAACGACAGACTGCATGGAATGCCATGAATGACAAGGCAAGCAATGCTGTTATTGCTGGTTTAACAGACAGACAGGTATTCAGTCATTAAGAGCCGCCCTGAGCCATTTTATGGGAAGGGCGGGATATAAGTCATAGAATAAATAAAATAAATAAAGATGCCAACTGCTAAGGCTGTATGGGCTGAGTTGAAAAGTTTGCATGTAAAATTATCCTTGAAGAGCTCGATCTACCTTCAGAAAAGCTTGTTTAGTATGAGAATGCAGGCTGGTGGGAATCGTTGAGAACATTTTGACAAGATGTTGGAATTAGCTGAGCAATTGAGAAGTGCAAGAAAAGATGCCCCCAGATGATGATGTGCTTGTGTTAATTTTAGTCAACCTGCCAGAATTATATGAAAACACACTGTCTTGAATTGAGTCTAAGAATGATTTGTCACTTCAACGTGTTATTAATCAATCTGAGGAGAAATATGATGCATGGGAATTAAAGAAAGCAGAGAGTAGCCAAATAGTTTGAATATAAATAACAAAGGTGAGAAAATTTGTCACTTCTATGGGCACAAGGCCACATTAAGAGGAACTGTTCTACAGCTAAGCGGAGGAAAGCTTTTTCCAAAACAACAAAAGGGAATGGCAAAAAACTGCAGATAAAATTTAAGCAATGTGTAATGTGTTTTGTGTTTTCACTAGGAGGCACAAAAAAGTCAAATTTGGTTTATAGGCAGTGGGACCATAGCTCATGTGTGTGCTCCTCACAGAGATTTTTTAAAAAAAAATAGATAAGTAAAAGCAAGAGAAATTAAGTGTTGTAGATGGATACTCTGTAATAGCCGGAGGTACCAGTGTTGGGACAATAAAATGCAAATTTCCAAATGGAGAAACCCAAGAGGTCCACATTACAAACTGCCTTTATGCCCTGCAGCTGGTGAATAATCTTATCTCTGTAAGAGCACTGGCAAAAAAAAAAAAAAAGGAATGATAGCATCTTTTTGAAAGATGTTTTATCAGAAAGAGGAGAATTAATTTCTCTTGGAGTTGTGAATCAAGATTTCTACTTTTTTTTATGCTTATACTCAAAAAGCAAATTTTGCAAAGGAAATTTTGCAAACACAAAGACTGCTCCAGGCTATGGCACAGGCGATTAGGACACAGGGATAATTATGTAATCAGTCAACTTGAAAGCCAGAATTTAACTTAAAGGCATGCAAATGAATAGATGTCCTACTGAAGACAGGTATCTGTGCTGTGCCAGAGCAAAAGGGATAAACCCAGCTTTAACAAGCAGCATGGTACAACCTAAATGCAGTGACCCCCTAGAAATGATAACACAGTGATATTTGTGGACCAAAGAAAACTCAAACCCCCAGTGGGAATAAATATATGCTAACCTTTATTGATGACTATTCAAGATACACTGTAATTTACCTAATTAAAGAGAAAAGTCGAGTGCTGGAAAAATGTAAAGCATATGCAGCAATTGCTCTCTCACTGAAATGTGCAGATGTATGATCTTTGAGGCAGAGCTACCTCACAAGTATTAGGGAGAAGCAATCAACACCGCTATCTGCCTGCAAAACTGATTATCTACTAAAGGTGCAAATAGTATACCAAATAGGTATGAGAACAAACCCAGCCTGAATTATCTAAAAAAAAATTGGATCAAAGGCTTATATTTACATTCCAGAAGAAAAATGGACCACGATGGACCTTAGAGGGGAAGAAAGCTATTCACTGGGATGCAAAGAATACAGAATCCTCAACCCAAAAACAGTAAAGATTTGCAATGTGGTCTACACTGATAAAGGGGAGAAATAAAGTAACACGGACAAAGTAGATATCGGTGTATATAAACCAACAGAGAAAAATGAAGCACAGCAAATAGAAACAGTGCATCTAAGCACTATGGACAACACACATGATGCACTTGCAGAACCTAAAGAACAAGAAGGGGCTACAGAACCAAGTGTCAGATTGTCAACCAGATCAAACAATTGAGTACCACTGAGAAGACTTCCTTACCTAGCAAAGGCAGAAGCTATACTTCAGCCTTCCATGTGGGAAGACATAGCAAGAATGCCTGCAAAAGAAGCAGAAGAATGGAGAAAAGCTGCAGAAGAAGAGATTGCAGAAGAATCTGAGATAAAGAACCAAACATGGACACTTACAGAACTTTCTCCAGGGAAGAGGGCAGCAGGATGCAAGTGGAGCTTTAAAACCAAGCATGATGTAGAAGGGGAAATACAAAGATACAAAGCCAGACTGGTTGCTACAAGATACTCTTAGAAGTATGGAGAAATCTGTCTATCTGACTATAATGAAACCTCCATGCCAGTTGAGACATACTTCCATAAGAATGCTCTTGAGCATAGCAGCAGCAGGGAAGATGCATGTAATAGAGCTTCTGGACATAAAGACTGCTTTTCTACAGGAAGATGTTTACATGGAACAACCACCAGGATGTGAATAATTCAAAGACAAGCAAATCATGTGTAAACTGCAAAAGAACATCTATGGGCTCAGACTGCAAGATACGGGAATGGGAAACTTCATCAGATGCTAACCAAGGAAGAAGCTGAGCAAGGCAAGGCAGAACGTTGCCTATATTCAAGATATAGAGACAACAAATGGACTTAAATTCTCACTTACGTGGGTAATATGATTTCATGCTACAAAGACAAGGAGGACTTTGATGAAATAGCTCAACACTTGAATCGAGAAGCAGAAGTGGACTATTTAGGAAACATCAACTGCTATCTTGGAATACAGATAGAATGAGAGGAAGATGGATGCTATCTTCTCAACCAAAACCAGAAACTCCTAGAATTTCTGGACTACATGGATATGAAAGGAACTGAGCCAGCAAGCACTCCTATTGAAACAAACTACCTGAACCATCAAGGAAGTAGTGAACTTTTGCCTAACAACATACAATACAGAGAAAAACTGGGAGACTACTGTATATAAGTGCATTGATGCACCCTCATAGCAGCTGAGGGCATGTTATGCAGAAAAAGGAATCACCAAAGGGACTGTAATGCAGTCAAAAAACTTTCCAGAGACCTGCATCTGAAATTAAAGTTACCAATAAGTGACAATCCAAGACTGGTGGGATACCTGGGTGCAGAGTGGGCATGAGATACTACAGACAGAAAGTCAACCAGTGGACGCTTATTCTTCTTTGGTAGACTGATCAAAGCCACCAAGTAATACACTGTCTAACAGTTTGCAAAAATATATTACAAGAATTGTGTACAACACATAATAAACAATACAATATTGATAGAGGCCAGTGGTGCTAAGGCCTTTTAAAATAACAGAAACCTCAAGGGGGCCAAAAAGCCCCGTCCCCAAATGAATAGATACAAGTCCAAACTTGGAAATAGTCCAACTGAAATTCACAAGGTGGGTGCTCCTAAGGAACGTAGCTTCAACGCAGCCACTTTCTTAAAAAGACTGCGGACCAATCAGCTGGAACAGCAGGAAGCAAGAAACTGGCTGTATCCCTAACTGAAGCTGAATATGTATCCACAGCAGAAGCGTGCGGACAATTGAAATGGTTATTGCAACTAATGCAAGACCTTGGGATAGAGGAACCCAAACCAGTTCAACAATTTGAAGACAACCAAAGGTGCATAAAAGTTGCATGGACAGAGAAGATCAACTCAAGAACTAAACACATGGAAGCAAAGCATCATCTACTAAGAGACATGGAAGACGGTTTGCTGAACTGAATATTGTCCAACAGATGAAATGATTGCAGATGCAATCACCAAGCCCACTTTCTTACAAAAACTTTGAAAGTCTACATAAGAAGATGAGGAGAGTTTGGCAATCTAGGTAGTGTACCGACCACCTACTGCACCACCAGAAAGTCTGCCTGCCTTGCTGGATGCTATGTCCACCTGGGTATTGGACTTCCCCAGGCTATTAGTTCTGGGGGATTTCAACGTCCATGTTGATGAGGCAGCATCTCAGCAGGCACAAGACCTGGTGTCACCCATGGAGACACTAGGACTCAGTCAATTTGTATTGGCTCCCACGCATCAGGCCAGTCACACGATGGATTTGATCTCTGGGGCAGGTATATTACCAGATCTGGTGGCAGCGGAGCCAGTTCCAATGTCAGATCATTATGCCCTGAAAGCCCTGTTAGACCTAAAACTTCCCTCCTGTTTAGGTGGTGAGCGGATTTATGCTTGCCCGCAGAGCCAAATGCACCCAGAGCGATTTCAGGAGACCCTGCGGAATCCGATGCCCTCTGGTGGGTCATTGAATGAGTTAGTGGAGGACTGGTACTCCATCGATGACATCGCTCCCCAGTGCCCTCTTCGTTGTTGCATCAAAGCTGCCCCGTGGTATATCATGGAGCTGCTAAGGATGAAACAGCAACTTAGACGGCTAGAGCGAGTGTGGCGATGTGCTCGTGATGAAGAGTCAACTACTTCTTATAGAATGTTTATGAAGGTCTATGAAGGGGCTATGAAGTCCGCTAAGAAAGAGTTCTATGCGGCCTCCATAGAGTCTGCGAAGTCACGCCCAGCCCAACTTTTTAGAGTAATTCGGTCATTAACAGTCTTGCCATCAGGCAATCAAAATGGTAGAGAATTGGATATTGGCTCTGAGACTTTTGCGACATATTTTGCAGATAAAATCCTGACTGTCCGCCAGGACCTACCCACCACGATTGATACAGTACGTGATCTGGAAGCCCCTTGTCCTTATTCTGGTCCTATATTGGACTGCTTCAGTGGGCTCTTACCGGAGGATGTGGACCTACCACTTGCCCCCTTGATCCCTTTCCATCCTGGCTGGTGAAAGCCAGTCGGGATGGTAACAGGGATTCTCTGGGTGATATTGTCAACTTGTCCCTTTCAACAGGAACCTTCCCAGAGAAATTGAAGGAGGTAGTGGTTCGTCCACTTTTGAAAAAAACATCATTAGACCCTGGGGTCTTGGCCAACTACTGTTTCGAATTTACTGTTTCTGGTTAGGGTAGTTGAGAAAGTGGTGGCGGAGCAGTTACAGGTTTTCCTGGATGAGACATCTGCCTTGGACCCATTCCAGTCTGGCTTTTGCCCAGACCATGTGATGGAGACTGTCCTAGTCACTCTCACAGATGACTTAAGACGGCATCTGGATCAAGGCGGGTCAGCGCTGCTGATACTTCTTGATCTGTCAGCAGCATTTGACACGGTCAATTACGATCTTATGACCCACCGCCTCGTCGTCACCAGAGTTCGGAGGTTGGACTTACAATGGTTTTCCTCCTTTCTCTGAGGATGGGTGTCAGAACTTAAGAACTTCAAACGGATCCCATACTTGGTTACAAAGTTAGGATTTTATTGAAGAGAACTAAGCACTGGAAGAGGCAAGATAACAGTGATGGCGAGAGCCAGCACCAGCACAATTTTATACACGTAAAACAAACATCTCACAAAGCCACAATTCACACCGTTACAGGCACATCTGTCTTCTCACCATCACTATCAGTAGAGAGGATGCCTCCCTACTCCGAAGGCCATGCTGCTCGGCTTCAAAGGGTCCCAGTGTGAGAATGTGCAGAGACATAACATAACTCATTCTACAGCCCCAAATATTTTGGATACCAGTGGGGCAAGGTTAATTACTATTCAAGCACTTTGGGTCAAGCAAGGGTTACAACATGGAGTCAGTTTGGTCCAGTAACAAAGCAGCTCTAAGTCATAGTAAAAATACATTGCAGCATTGGTCACATTATAGGGAACCAGCAGTAAAGATACAAGTTCTGACATACTGCCCCCCCTAAGCGCCCCCTCCCACGGGGCCAGCCTTGGGCTTGTGCGGGTACAGTAGGTGAAACTTTTTCAGCAGTTGCGGAGCGGCTACGTTCTGAGATTCGACCCACTCGTCACAGCTCGGGGGGGAAGTGTTTCCACCTGATCAAATAATACAGTTTCCCCCTTTTGACTCTGGAGTCCAGGATCTCCTGGACCTCATGGTGACTCTGACCCCTCACTGTCGTCGGAGGGGGCGGTGGGGCCCTGGGATGGAAGGACGTAGCACCAGGGTCTTTCCGAAGCAAGCTGCAATGAAAAACAGGATGGATCTTACTTAGAGATTTGGGCAGTTCGAGTTCCACGGTCACTTTGTTTATTACCCTTTTTATTTTGAATGGGCCAAGGAACTTCAGTGCGAGTTTGCGACAGGGCTGGGGAAGGGGAAGGTTTTTTGTGGACAGGAAAACTGTATCCCCCACCTTCAGGTCCCACTCTTGGGAGTGCTTTTTGTCAAACTGCTTTTTGTAGGCTTTTTTCGCTTCCTCCAGGTTTTCCTGAATACCCTTCCAGCCTTCACGGAGGCCCTCCCACCATTGTTGACAGGATGTGGGTTCGGCCGGGCTGGCGGGGAGGGCGAGAGTGGGAAACGGTTTGCCCTCGTAACCATTGATAATTTGAAAAGGGGAGGTTTTGGTTGAGCTATGGAGGCTATTGTTGTAGCCATATTCTGCAAAAGGGAGGAGGTCCACCCAGTTGGACTGTTGGAAATTAATGAAGCAGCGGAGGTACTGTTCCAGAAGACCATTAACCCTCTCCGTCTGTCCATCCGACTGGGGGTGGTAGGCAGAGCTTAGCCCCTGCTCGATGCCAGCGAGTTTGCAGAACTCCCGCCAGAAGTTGGCAACGAACTGCGTCCCGCGGTCGCTAATGACCTTGTCTGGGAATGAGTGTAGGCGTACAATGTGGGTGAAAAAGAGCTGGGCGAGTTTTTTGGCCGTGGGTAGTTTCTTGCACGGGATGAAATGGGCTTGCTTAGAAAATGTGTCGACTACGACCAGGATGACTGTTTTGCCCTGTGAGGGTGGGAGTTCGACAATGAAATCCATGGAGACTACCGACCACGGTCGGGTGGCTGTAGGGAGGGGAACCAGGTGGCCCGGGGGTTTACCCCCCCTTCTTTTTGCCATGAGGCAGGTGGGGCATGAAAGAACAAATTCAGATACATCTTTTTTAATTTTCGGCCACCAGAATTGGCGGGTGAGTAAGTTGAGGGTTTTGACATAGCCAAAGTGGCCGGCCAGGCGACTTGAGTGACAGCGCTCCAAGACCTCTTTTCTGAGGGGGTCGGGCACATAGATTTTTTCATTGTGCAGCCAGAGCCCGTTTTCGGCTTTAACCAAGTTAGGTGGGCGGTCGGTCTCCTGGTTGTATTCTGAGAGGAATCGAGGCAGCAGATCTGAATCCGGAGGGCTGGTCTGCCTGCCTGAGCGGGTAGTGACCCCCCCCGAGATGGCTGAGGGGGAAATTAATGAGTCCACTACCTCCTCCCGGAGACTGTCATGTTGTGGCATGCGAGAGAGGGCGTCTGCCAAAAAATTCTTTGAGCCTGGGATGTGTTTCAGCACAAAGTCAAATTTAGCAAAGAAACCTGCCCACCGGATTTGTTTTGCAGTCATTTTGCGGCGCCCGGTGAGGGCTTCAAGGTTTTTATGATCGGTCCAGATTTCAAAGGGCACTCTCGCTCCCTCGAGCCAGGAGCGCCAGGTTTTCAGGGCAAACATGACTGCAAACGCCTCCTTGTCCCAGACCGACCAATTTCTTTGTTCGTTGGAAAATTTCCTTGAGATATAGGCACATGGACGGAGCACCCCATTTTCCCCCCTCTGCATCAGTATGGGTCCCACTGCGGCGTCGGAGGCGTCGCATTGGACCACGAAGGGTTTCCGCTCGTCGGGATGAGCCAACACGGGTTCGGAGGTGAAGAGGCGTTTTAGTTCATTGAAAGCTTTTTGGCATTCAGGCGTCCACGTTAGGCGTGCGCCTGGCTTTTTCGCCTCTTCACCCTTCCCTTTGGTTTTGAGGAGTTCCGTGAGGGGGAGCATGACTGTGGCAAACCCCTTAATGAAGTCGCGGTAAAAGTTAGCGAACCCGATAAAACTTTGTAACTGTTTGCGGGTTCGAGGGGGTTCCCAGTCTAGTACCGCTTGGACCTTTGCGGGGTCCATGGCCAATCCCTCCCCCGACACTCGGAAACCCAAATAGTCCAATTCGGTCTTGTGGAACTCGCATTTTGACAATTTGGCGTACAGTTTGTGTTTGCAAAGGGTGCGTAACACTTTTCGGACCAGGGGTATATGAGACTTTAGATCTTGTGAATAGATAATGATGTCATCAAGGTACACCACCACCCCCTTAAACAGGAATTCCCGTAGCACTTCATTGATAAAGTTCATGAATACACCAGGGGCTCCCTGCAGTCCGAAGGGCATGACTAGGTACTCAAATTGTCCCAGGGGGGTGTTGAATGCTGTCTTCCACTCGTCCCCCTCTTTGATGCGGACGCGGAAGTACGCGTCTCGGAGATCAAGCTTTGTAAATACTTTGCCCTTTGCTACGGTGTTCAACAAATCCTTTATCAACGGGATCGGGTAGGCGTTGGACATGGAAATCCCGTTTATAGCACGAAAATCTGTGCAGAGCCTAAGAGACCCGTCCTTTTTCTTTCGGAAGAGGACGGGGGCGGCATGGGGGCCAGTGGCCGGCCGTATGAAGCCGCGCTTAAGGTTCTTGTCCAAAAACTTTCGGAGTTCAGCTTTTTCCGCCCAACCCATGGAGTACAGTTTCGCCTTGGGAAGCTGTTGCCCTGGGATCAGCTCGATGGCACAGTCCGTAGGGCGGTGGGGCGGTAGCTCGTCCGCTTCCTTCTCGCTAAACGCTAATCTTAGATCCTGGTATTCCTTGGGGATTGAGGCGACTTCCTCGAGAGTGAGGCAAGCCCGCATGTTTTGGGGGGGAGCGTGCGGTCCCCATTCGGGGCGCCAGTGGTGATGCTCACACCTCCAATCCGGGAACCGGACGATTTGTTCCTCCCACCTTATGTCTGGTTGGTGGCGGGCGAGCCAAGACGAGCCCACCACCACGTCAAAAGAGCAAGAGGGGGCAATTACGAAAGTTTCAATCCCCCAATGCTCCTCGGTTCCCACCGGGACTGCCTGAGTCTCTAACGCACATGGTTCCCCTCTCATGGGCCCCCCGTCCATCTGCTGGAACTGCATCGGCTGTGGTAGGGGGGAGGTGGCTAATCCCAACGCCTCAACTAGGCGGGGGGTGATCAGTTCCCTGTTACACCCGGAGTCGATCAGCGCTCGGGCGTGCATGAATCTCTTTAGGGTAGGGTTGAGGAGGGTAACGGCCATAAATAGTAAACCCCCTGTTGCTCTCACCGTGAGGAGTGCCGGCTGTTGTTGGACCTGCTTTGCGGCACCCATTAAAGCAGATCGCTGTCGTTTCCCGCCGACTCGGTGTCGTCCGATTCTTCGGTCGATTCTTCCACTGTAGCCAAGTCGGTGGTAAAATCCTCGTCAGTCGCCAAGGAAGTGGCGACAGAGCCCCGGCTGGGCTCCTTCGAGCGGCCGCTCTTTTTCTTCTTCGGCCCCGGGGTAGTTGTCTTCGCCGTGGGTGGGGTGGAACCCACTTTCACTGGGCAGTTGGCAGCGAGATGATTTGGGTCTCCGCATTTGAAGCACTTGCGAGCGGGAGACGGGGTGGAGGCCGGCGGTGCCTTCCTCCCTTCGGATTTAGTCGGTGTGAGCTTCGCCGCCTTCTTCGCCAGCTGCTGCCGTCGCATCCCCACATGTTGGAGGTTGGTCTCCACCTCTCCGGCCAGCTGGATCCATCCGACCAACGTGTCGGGTCTCCCTTGACTGTAGCAGCGGTCGAGGATTGTCGGGTTCAAACCATTGATGAACGCGGTATATTTCATGACCTCGTTCCATCCCCTCGCCGCCGCGCAGTACCCCAGGAACTCGGTGGCATACTCGCGGGTGGAGCGGTTGCCTTGCTCTATGCGCTGAAGGGCGGCGACAGCCTTCTCCTCCCGCAGGGGATCGCCATACTGGCGGAGCATCGCGTGCAGGAACCCCGCCACCGTAGCTAGCTCGGGTTTTCTTCCCATAAAAAGCCCGACGTACCACTTGCGGGCCGCGCCTCTCAGTCGGGACGCGATGTGGTACACTCGGCTGGCTTCGGTCGGGTAATCCGCACCCCAGTGGGTGAAGAACGTGTCGCACTGTATGGTAAAATACTCCACATCCTCCGGATTCCCATCGAAAGTAATCTTCAATTCTCTTCCTCAACCCTCGGCCCCCCCTGGGGCTCGCGGCGCCCCCGGCGGCAGCGCGGGGCCCGGTAGAGCCGGCAGGATCGGGGCGGGGGGCGCTGGGGCCCCTGGAGCGGGCAGGGCCGGCAGCGCCGGGGCAGCCGGGGCCAGCGGGGCTGGTGGTGCCGGGGCAGGTGGAGCCGGCGGCGCCGGGACGCCCGGAGCCTGCGGGGCTGGGGCGGCCGGAGCCGGCAGAGCCGTGGCAGCCGGAGCTGGCGGGGCCGGGGCGGCCGGAGCTTGCGGAGCTGGGGCCGGCGGAGCCGGCGGGGCTACGGGCAGTTGCCCCAGCGGTAGCCCTCCAATCGGGACTCCCAGGACCGCAGTTTGCAAGGTGCGGAGCTGGTCGTAGATCGCGCCCAGGTTCTGCTGCAACTCCTCGGCCATCGTCACGCGGGATCGATGCACGTCGTCGTGTATCTCCCGAACCCAGTCGAATAAGTCGTTGCGGAGGGTCCGGATCTGGTCATCTCCCCCTCGGGGCTCCGGGCCCTCCTCTTGGTCGCCGTCTCCGGCTCCGGCTCCCCCTTCGCCCAGCATGCTTCGGTACCGCTGCTCCGCGGCGTCGATTGCTGCCGTGGACTTCCGTGGGCTCCAGGTTCGCGGGGCTGGGAACGCGGCGTCGACCGAGAAAGGCGCCGGGACCTTAATTTTGCGCCGGACCCCCGTCACATTTGGGTCGAGCGGCGGGTCCTCTATTGGGGTGGTGGGCTCTCCGTCGTCTGGCACTTTTGCCGCCATCGGGCCAAGCCTCCAGTACAGATAAGCCACGAACAATGGGATCACTGTTATAATGTCAGAACTTAAGAACTTCAAACGGATCCCATACTTGGTTACAAAGTTAGGATTTTATTGAAGAGAACTAAGCACTGGAAGAGGCAAGATAACAGTGATGGCGAGAGCCAGCACCAGCACAATTTTATACACGTAAAACAAACATCTCACAAAGCCACAATTCACACCGTTACAGGCACATCTGTCTTCTCACCATCACTATCAGTAGAGAGGATGCCTCCCTACTCCGAAGGCCATGCTGCTCGGCTTCAAAGGGTCCCAGTGTGAGAATGTGCAGAGACATAACATAACTCATTCTACAGCCCCAAATATTTTGGATACCAGTGGGGCAAGGTTAATTACTATTCAAGCACTTTGGGTCAAGCAAGGGTTACAACATGGAGTCAGTTTGGTCCAGTAACAAAGCAGCTCTAAGTCATAGTAAAAATACATTGCAGCATTGGTCACATTATAGGGAACCAGCAGTAAAGATACAAGTTCTGACAATGGGGACAAAGGGTGGTGCTTGGCGAGCAGACTTCCTTGCAGTATCTACATGTATGTGGAGTGCTGCAGGGAGCCATTCTCTCGCCAATATTATTTAACATCTATATGCGCCCCCTTGCCCAGATTGCCTGAAGTTTTGGGTTGGGTTGCCACCAGTACACTGATGACATCCAGCTCTATCTGTTGATGGGTGGCCGGCCAGTCGCCGTCCCTGACCAGTTGTCCGAGGCATTGGGAGCCATGGCTAGGTGGTTACAACAGAGCCGGCTGAAGCTGAATTCAGTTAAGACAGATGTCCTGTACCTGAGTCGAGATGGGGTGGGTATGGGCATCGAGCTCCCAGCTTTGAACAGTGCCACATTGGTTCCAGCCCAAAAGGTGAGGAGCTTGGGAGTGACCTTGGATGGTTCCCTTTCTGTGGAGGCCCAGATCACGATGGTTGCCAGGTCTGCTTTTTGTTATCTTCGGCAGATCAGGCAGCTAGCACCATATCTATCCCCCCATAACCTGGCTACAGTGATCCGTGCAATGGTCACTTCCAGACTAGACTACTGTAACTCGCTTTACGCTGGCTTACCCTTGAGACTGATCCGGAAACTGCAGCGGGTGCAGAATGCGGCGGCTCACCTGCTGACTGCACCACCTTTATGGGTGGGCATTTGGCCGGTGCTCCGCAGTCTGAACTGGCTGCCCATTGAGTACCAAATCCACTTCAAGGTTTTAGTGCTAACATTTAAAGCCTTACGTGGCCTGGGACCAACATACCTGCGGGACCGTCTCTTTCCATATATGCCCAGGAACTGTTCCGCCAGGCTTTTCGCTGAGGCTGCGGGCGTCTATTCTTGATCTGGTTGGCCTCTCCAGCCAGCACTGTCATCTGTGCTAGGAAATGGAATAAAAACTGCAATCCCTATGAGATATCCTGATGTGAGATGGCTAGGCTGGGCAATATGTGATGTCATAGTAATCTGAGTGCTGTTGAGTTGCCTGTTTTAAAATGTTTTTATTTTATTTTATTGTTTTATTATATGTTGTACTCCGCCCTGAGCCCTACGGGGAATGGGCAGAATAGAAATTCACTAAAATGAAAAAAAATGGGGAAAAAAATATTCTACAAGAGTAAGAATTAATAGATCATTTTCCTCTAAACGACCCACAGGTTGCCAGCTTCTAGGCGGGCTGTACTTTCAGAATTACAATTGATTTCCAGCCTACAGAGATCAGTTCCCTGGAGAAAATGGTTGCTTTGGAGAGTGGACTTTGGGCTACACTAGCTTGCTATGTGCAGGTGGACTCTTGGGTGGACACAAATGGGCTGCCATACCAGGTAGCCTTTATAAAGAGAAAGGTAACTCTAGAGACTCAACGAGACTTTGTCATGCTTTAAAGACTGTATCTGCGTTGGCAAGTTGCAGATACATCATGAAATGACACATTGCTAGTTTGGTATAGCGGTTAAGTGTGTGGACTCTTATCTGGGAGAACCGGGTTTGATTCCCCACTCCTCCACTTGCACTTGCTGGAATGGCCTTGGGTCAGCCATAGCTCTGACAGAGTTGTCCTTGAAAGGGCAGCTTCTGGGAAAGCTCTCTCAGCCCCACCTACCTCACGGGGTGTTTGTTGTGGGAAAGGAAGGTAAAGGAGATTGTGAGTCACTCTGAGACTCTGAAATTCAGAGTGGAGAATGGGATAAAAATCCAATGTCATCATTTTCTAGTAGTGCAACACAAATTGTTAATTATCTATATGAAAAACATGGCAGAGCTCTTTTGTATTATTGTTTGTTCCATTTCTTGTCACTCTAGATATCTTGGCAAGTTTTCCAACCACCTTTGCCACCACAGTGATGCTGGAGGATGAGGGGAAATCTGAATAACAACCATTATTTTACATGATTCTGAACATCATTTTTCTGATTCTGATGTTTTGTGTGTGATAATGCAAGCTTCCTCAGAGGTATGTTTTCATCTAATCCTAGGCCTAGGACCTGCCTGCCTTAGGCACCGTCTCTCCCCACATGTTCCCCAGAGAGTACTTAGATCGGGATCACAAAATCTATTAGTAATTCCCAGGCCGAAGGAGGCCCGATTGAAATCAACTAGAGACAGGGCCTTCTCAATCGTAGCCCCCTGCTGGTGGAACCAACTGCCAGATGAAGTGAGGGCCTTGCGGAACCTTGTGCAGTTCCGCAAGGCCTGCAAGACTGTCCTCTTCCGACTGCCATTCAATTGACTCGGCACCGGTACTTAAGAGAAGTGGAAGAAGGCCGTCGCCACCAGAATAGCACCAACTCAATAGTCTGTTTTTCTGTTTTAACTGTTTTAATCATTGTATATCTATTTTATTACCCAATGTGTAATTTTAATACTTATTAATTTGTTTGTGGGATTTTATATTGTGAGCTGCCCTGAGCCTGCTTCGGCGGGGAGGGCGGGATATAAATCAAATCAAATAAATAAATACATAATCAAAACTCCCCACACATCAAGAGAGCATCTCCCATGTGGTCTAACAACCAAAAAAAGAAAGAGAATAAAGTGCTTCATTGCAAACCGTGGAATTAACCTGCTGCATGTCAAATCTTAGGCTGCAACAAAAATCTCAGAAAAGGTGAAAATTAAAAGATGCCACCTAAAGCGTGCAGTAAAATAAAAAAAAAAATTAATTCTTTCTGGAGAGCTCCCTAAACCAAGATGCAGCTAAGCGAGAAAGAGCAAGGTGTCTTTCCAAAATTATCAGACAAAAGAGAGACAGAACCCCCTGCCTTGCTAAACTCCACTCATGCTTTGTATTTCCTCCCCATCGGTCTGCTTTTTAACAACATGAGACAGAATGGTGTGGTAGCCAGACACCACACATAATTCTTTTGATGGTTGAATAGCTGCTTGCTTAAAAGAGATGGATTGAAAGAGGCAGGACTGTGAATATACCTGCACTACAATCTTGGTCAAGCTTGCTAACACTTTAACTGTCACAAACTTCAACCACGCGCTCAAATCCTAAAAGTTGTAGTTTTTGAGGGTACTTATAGAGATCAGATTCACACATACCGCTGCGCACAGAAAGAACTCCAGTTCCCAGTATTCCTTGGAAAGAAGAAATTATTGCTATGCCATGTTGTAGTATATATGTGACTGTACTACAGCAGCAAACAAAAACATTCTGCTTGTCTAACTGGAATTCCATTGAATACTTCGTTTTCTATTCATCATTAGTGTTACCACCAATTTCTGCCAAAAATCTATCCAGTCGCATTAAAATGAGCAGCTGATGTCTACTATTTTTTATTTATTTTTTATTTATTTATGATTTATATCCCGCCCTTCCCACCAAGGTGGCTCGGGGCGGCTCACAACACATGGAATCCAACATAACAAAATTGTTTAGGCATTTACACAATTAAAACATTTAAAATATAAAAACATTAAAACAAAGCAAAGCAAAGCATTAAAACAAAGCAGAAATCTAATAGAGTTACACTTAGTTTCCTATGCCAGATTAGTTGTAGGCCAGCCGGAAGAGAGTTGTCTTACAGGCCCTGCGGAACTGAGCAAGGTACTATAGGAATTTCATAACATGTATTATTGTGCCTCTGTATTACCTTGGCAGTTAAGCTTTATATGCTTGGTATTTGTAGATACATTTTAGGAATAAACTGTTTAATTCTGGGAGGGGGGAGAGAAAATTTGTGACTAAAATAACTTGTATATGTACCAGATTCTCGTTTTCCCATCAGATCCTCTACATACTCATTTGTTCATTGATTCATCCACAGGGTAATCAAGGGTGCTCACTAAGTCATCTTGGAGTCCATGAAGCTGGGAAAGCCATGTAATGTTATTAATATGATGTCTGGGTTGAAGAGTGTGAACAAGATTTCAGAGGAATCTTCATCCCGTGGACCACAGTTGTTGGCAGCCCTATCCATCTCTCTATCCCTTCCTCCTTGCCTGTCTCCCCTCTCCCTCTACCCACACACCCACACACCCATCCATCCATCCATCCATCCATCCATCCAGGGAGTTTACAGTGTTAAGAAAAGGAATTCTATATTGTCATGTCTCATAACCTTGCTGTCTCTTAACACATCACGTCCCATGATCGTACCCCTTGGCTCATCCAGTTTCAAGATAACAATGTAGTGTGACTGTGAGTGAAACACACAGATACCTAAAGCAGATACCTAACACAGCACAAGCACAATGAACCAAAATTTGAATGGACAGATGTTTTTTTTTCCATTTCAGACTTCTGCTCAGAGCTTGAACATACACGTTTGGAAGCTGAATGCCTGTCAGAGGTTTTCTTCTAGGTATAACCCATGTTCAAGTATGTAGTGTGTGGGTGTGTATACATATATATCTGCCCAGATTCCATAGATCACCTTATGGCTGTCAATGGTTATATAGCCTGCTTGGCTGGCTTCCACAGTGAATACTGGGATTTCCTGCCTTTTCCCATGGATATTTCCTGTGCTCCCAGCTGTTCAACAGAACCTAACCATAACAGGGACAGCTGTTCTAAAGACCAAACTAGATAAAGCACAGGAGATCATATCTCCCAAATTCTTGATTTTCACTTTAAAAGAGTTGCAGAGGATACTAATATGACTGGGAAAGCAGTGCTGTGTGCACAGAATACCTGCTTAAGCACCTTCATGATCCTGATTCTTGTGTCCTCAGTCCGTGGGCTTTATTTCCCTATACTAAAAGAATAAGTCTCTGAATGATGGATATGGATGCATCATATGAATGATGTTGGGCTAAAAGCCTTGGCAAGTAAGACCAAGTACCTTATTTTGTTCAGGTCCAAATTATGAAATAGAAGTTACTCATGCATATGAGATCTGCTGGTTTAAATCTCACAACAGAACTAAAAGAAAACAGACTTTCAAAATGCTATAAACCTTCAGAGTTACTTCATCTCACAAGGCAGAGTATACCAATGCTTAAAAAAAACCCTTTATGCTAGAAGACAATGTTTCAAAAGCATAATATTCTGCATTGTAAAGAAGCTATATGAGATAATTTAACAGCGTTCTTAAAGCAGATATTTAGTGATGGATAGAGAGTTATATGTATCTCTAAATTAAATGAATTCACCTTAAACTGTCTGATTTCCAGTGATTCTTAATGAAACTCGACTCTTCTCTGTCCTAATCTGCCTCGTGAGACTCAAAATGGCAGCCTTCTGTCAAATTATTACAATTTTAAAATCATATTTAGTGAATCCCCTCTGTAATTGGATGCAGCGGTTAGAACAGCTTTCATAATTACACTGCCGTTTCCCTTTAAGACACACATATGAAAATTCTTTCTCTTCAAGCCCTTGGCACACTCGGAGTTACAGTTCCCACTCACAGCTGTCACTACCGTGCAAACTTAATAAATTCCATCTATGCATGACTTACTTAGCTAACCTCCATCCACCAGAGATATTCACATCCTGCTCAGGCATAAAAAAAAAAAAACCTGAAAAGAAAGGACACTAACAGTAAACCTTCTAAACACAACGACTCTCTCGTGACAGTTTCACAGAATATGGCCAAAGTGTTCCTCTTTGACCTGAGAGACAGCAGACAACACTTCAAATATCTTCCCTTAATAATTCACCGGTTGAACATCAATACTTTAAGCTGTTCTAATCAGTTGTAATTTACAAAGAAGACCAATTTAAAAAAAAAAAAAATAGTGCAGCTTTCTAGAGAAACAAAGGCAATTTAAATGAGCCAGACTCAAATCACCAGCAGAGGGAATAGCAAGATTCTTAGATACCACAGTGTTCTCACAAAGAAGAGCATACGTTGGCCTATGACACAAATTGCACAGTCCTTCTGTGGGCAAGGATCATGCTCACAGTTTGCAATTTTAAAATAAAATGGGATGCATTGCATAACCTCCAAATAATCTCAGGAAAAGTTGCGCTTTGTGACATACTGTAGGTCTGGGTTGGCAGGCGGTTCATTTCTTTATTAGGTGTTGCAGCCTCTCTCAGGCTAAAAGGGTAGTGCTTTTGCAAAAAGCCAAGTACGCATGAGCCATTGAAGGGAAGATAAAAATGCAAGAGGGGGAGCACAAGGAAGCAAGAGTTGAACTGTTTCCCTTCATGCCATTGTCCCAATAAAAAAAACCTCCCATTCTGAGAGAGGGCTGCTGGTTGCTCCACAGACAAGGTATCCTTGTGAGACAAATGGCAGGTGGGGGGATTTAAATCACAACTAGATACAGGAAAGAAAGCATTAAGATCACTCCCACCTTCTTATTGTATCTCAATCTTAATTCTTCATCTCACCTTCCCAGTTTACAAACCCCAGCAGGTAATCCAGATCAAGGGACACTTGCTGCTTGAGCATCGTGGGAATAGTTGTTTTATATCGTTTATGTTATGTTATATTGTCTATGTTGGCTTTACAACAAAGATTTACGGCTTCTGTTCCTGCTTGTTTGCTACTGCTGTGTACCTAACTTCACATTATATTTTCTCCAGGAATGTCCCTGGGTTGGCTCAAGAGATAGGTTCTGGAGTTCTGTGTTTCCTAGATATGTGGGGGCCCAATTTGGATAAGGACCACAGCACATGGAGAAAGGGTGCTTAGGCCCTCTCCCCATGCCACTTTCTGAACCTGAAATGGCCTTGGGGAGCTGCTATTTGCCCCATTGGGAACCTCAAGGTATCAGCTACACTGACATTTTAGAAGATGAAGATATTGGATTTATATCCTGCCCTCCACTCTGAAGAGTCTCAGAACGGCTCACAATCTCCTTTACCTTCCTCCCCCACAACAGACACCCTGTGAGGTGGGTGGGGCTGGAGAGGGCTCTCACAGCAGCTGCCCTTTCAAGGACAACCTCTGCCAGAGCTATGGCTGACCCAAGGCCATTCCAGCAGGTGCAAGTGGAGGAGTGGGGAATCAAACCCGGTTCTCCCAGATAAGAGTCCGCACACTTAACCACTACACCAAACTGGCTCTCTCTTTAGGTCTGGTAAATGGGGGGGGGGGATCTAAGCTTCCTCTCCCTGCAGACCACAGTCCAAATCCATATTGAGCCATGGCTACCTGGGAAGGAGGACCCCCAGAACACATCTCTTGAGACAACTCACTCACATCTTAGGGAAAGCAACATGTTAGGTCCTTGTTCATGTGTGGCTACATACAAAACATGCTGAGTCATTAAGCTAGGGAATTCATGTTTCGGAGCACAATGGAACATTTACAATGGATACAGGAGGGCTAGAAAGACGAAAGACATATTTTGCTCATGATTAGAACTGATTAACTTGTTGATAATGATAGCATTATCTCTGTAATTATTGTAGCAGCCCTGCAAAGTGGGTCACTGTAATCCCCATATTACTTAAAGTGAGCTGAGGAAGAGAGATTGGTAACTTCCCTAGTCATCTAGACAACAAACCTACACAAGTCTACTTTGAACTGTCCTATTTTATTCAATAAACTTTGCTCCCAGGAAAATATTCTTATGCTGGTGAATCTCACATACTTGTGACAGAAACTGAGTTTTGAATCGGGACTTCCCAGTTGACAGTTCAGTTTTTATCCATCAAGCCCCACCAGCAACATGCAGACTGGTAAACTCAGAACAAACTCAGAATGCAGTCCCCTCTGCCACTGAGCTCTCGGCAGCTTGCAAAGGAGATGTGAGGTTAGCAGGGCAGGGGCAGGCCCAATTCACTGTCTAGGGGGTTGCCATAGCATGTGCACCACCATGCCTAGCAACCACCTCCCAGACTCCCAACGGAGCAGCTTCAGGGAGCACCACCTGGCTTCCAAATTACCAACTTATATTTTTGTCAGAGTGTGGAGAGAGAAGGAATCCACCCACCTGCATGGAAGCATTCTAGGAAAGAAACAGGTACTTAGCAACCGTTCAGTGCACAAAGCCAGCAAGAGGCAAATGTTCACATGTGCCTTTGAGACTTTCTTCTAACATTTACACATTGCTTCGGGGCTAGCAAGGCACCTGAAGCATTAGTCATGCCCAGTGTGAAGATTCTTAATGAAAGATGGAACAGGGGAAAGAATGCTGATCTACCATGGAGTGGAGCCAGTCAGAGAGCATTTGTCCCCACTCTGTTCCAGGCATCGGGAAGTGCTGAGACTAAACTTGCAGCTGGAATGGTCTTTCCAGCTGCATTGGGGAGAGAACAGGCCAATGGGGGGGGGGGGGGGCTGGCCAAAAAGGCATCAGGCTGGGTGTGAGCCAGAGGTGTTCCGCCTAATGAGGGAAACCCTAAACTTGACCCTTTAAAATTAACCCCATCATAAATCAACCATAAAATGAAGCCAGAGAGAGAAACAAAATCTCATATAGTTGATAACCACATGGATGTGTGTGTCTGATGCATGTGTTACAGACAGAAAGAGAGAGAGAGAGAGTTAATGAGTTCATGCACACGTGCATCCCTTTCTTGAGAATTCCAAATTAGCAAAGAAGTTGGCCTGAAAGGAAGTTTTGCATCTGAGTGAAGATGTAGCAAAGTTCATGCTCATTGAAGCCAAATTCCTCCTCTGCCCATCTGGGAGAAGAATCGTTGCTGGTTCTCTTACACACTTGCTTATCGTAGGAACTGATGGGGGGGGTACATTTTAATGACAACTTGTCCATCTGGGGAAATGGGAAAGATGAGATTGGTTGCTCCAAATGGGGTGCAAGAAAAGGGCTGGTGTCTTCCCCATCTGCAATCTGGCACACTCAGATCCTGAACCCATGTATGTATTTTGTGTCTGCATTTATTTAATACATTTTTATTCTACCCTTCCTCCAAGGAGCTCAGAGCAGTAAAATTCAGTTATTCTCCCTTTTACTGCATTCTCACAACAACTCTGTGAAGGCAGGTTAGACTGAGAAACAGGCCCCCTTCACATTGCCATTCTGAACCAGATGTTATGTTGCCGGCCCAATTTTGAGTGAAGTGATAGAGGAACAGGGGTTTCATACAGCAAATTTCCTTCCGTTAATGAGCCATCTCTGAAGCTCTACGGTGAGTTCAGACAGTGTCATTTTGGTGCCCTTTTTCACCACACCATCTTCCTCAGACTTTTTAAAAAACATTCTAAGTTGAGCGCTACAGCATGAAACCAATATGGACTTCAGTGCTATAGCAGCACCGTTGAGATGCCTTAACTCCATTGATTCAATGGAGCGAAATTGCAGCTGTTGTTACCTGGAAACAGGAGGAAAGAAGTAGCTCAATGGGCAGCACATGCTCAGGGCATCACTGACTGGCGTGACAGATTTTGCTAATCTATGATGTCTGCAGTAAACATCCTGAAGTTCTCCCATCAGATGTGACTGACTGGTAAGTGACTAGTCGCCAAGTGGATTGCAGGTATATATCTCAGAGAGGCCAGCTTCTTCTCTTTGTGGGTTGAAGCTGGAGAATGGTTTGTGTACTTACCTGTGAGACTAGTCTTATTGGTCTGCTGTAAGAAAGATAAGTGGGGCAAAGGGGATAACTTGGAAAGAGCAGGAAACTCTTGAGAGAGAATTGCAAACCCTGCAATCCTTTCACAGGGATTATAACCGTTATAAGAGGATTTCAGAGATGTCCAAGTATGACCATAAGTGGACACCAAAAACAAAAACTTTGTGGCTTGAGCCCAAGCAAGTGGTAGCTCATAATTCATGCTCTGGTAATTCACCAGCCTTGTGTCCCTAGTAGAGAGTTTTACTTAGTATCCTAAAAGGAGATGTTAGCTTGAAGCCCAAGAGTACATTTGGGTGTCTTGATCCTCCAAGCAATGCCTCAGGTTTCAGCTATTTCAAAGAAAAGCCACTTTCTATACTAACCCGATGCAAACAGTTTTGTATGAACAGATAAAGAAATTCCTCAGTAGCCAGTCACTAAAACGGGTCTGGCTGAAATGACCCAAAAAAAACCTCCATTAGCAACAGTTACTAAATTGGATTACAAAGGCAGTTTGATGAGGGCCACAGTGACTGACCCAAGGTCTCCCAGAAAACTTAATAGCAGAATGGGGGGTTGAACTTTGAACCTTGGTCCCTCAGATCCTAGCCTGATCATTTAATCACTGCACTATGCTGGCTATGCTGAGCAGACAGGTTAAAACGGATAAAAGGAAGTACTTCTTCACCCAAAGGGTGATTAACATGTGGAATTCACTGCCACAGGAGGTGGTGGCGGCCACAAGTATAGCCACCTTCAAGAAGGGTTTAGATAAAAATATGGAGCACAGGTCCATCAGTGGCTATTAGCCACAGTGTATGTGTGTATATAAAAATTTTTGCCACTGTGTGACACAGAGTGTTGGACTGGATGGGCCGTTGGCCTGATCCAACATGGCTTCTCTTATGTTCTTAGAAGTCAACTCATACCTTTCGACTAGGGCTTGCCAGCCTCCAAGTGGCACCTGGGAATCTCAGATGATTACAGTTGGTCTCTTGATGACCAAAATCAGTTCCCCTGCAGCAAATGGCTACTTTGGAGGGAGGATTCTATGGCATTACACCTGCCTAAGGCCCCTCCCTTCCTCAAACTCCACCGTCCTCAGGCCCCACCTCAAAATCTCCAGTTATTTCCTAACCCAGAGCTGGCAATCCTACCCCAAATCAGGGGACATTTTGTAGGGTGGGGGAAAGGTGGTAGAGCTCATCCAGGGATTGTTATGCAGCTGCACCTACTATTCAATGGACAAGGTGGGAAGGAGGAGGTGGAACTCTCAGAAAGGTTCAGGAGCTGTGCTCCTGTGAGCTCCTGCTGAATCTGAGGCCTGCCCCCAGCCAACCCCTGATCAGAAGACGACAGACTTCCATGTGGACAGGAAATCTGAAATGTATCAACACACCCAGGAAAAAGGACATGTTCTCTCTTTCTGGAATATTCTTGATCTTGGCAATCCTCACCTCTTTTGAGGTGATTCATTGGGATCACTGGAAGACTTCACTCCAAAGGAAAAGAAACATGCTTAGGATCAGAGAATGTTGTTTTATTAATCTCCCTATCCCAGCTTATGCTGGACTCTGGACAGTGTACAATAAAGGCATCAGTGTACAATAGCCATAAAGTAAATATACAAACACATTAAAATTGAGACAGAATTATAAAATTGTTAAAAGGCCAAGTTAGAAATACATCCCAGATGGCATCCCTAAGGTTTACATCCCAAATTCTGGACCGCTTTGTCATTTTATGAACAGGAGGAAAGGAAACACAGGTCAAAGGTTTTTTGGGGGGGGGAGGGTGCCAGCCACAATACAAAAGCATTGCTGTCCTCAGCCAAAAGCCTGGCAGAATATCTCTACCTTACAGACCCTGCAGAATTGCAGGAGGTAACCTTCACCATCTCCAGTCTCTAGTGATCCCTTGTTCAAAGAGTTGCCATTTGGCAATTCTTCTTTCTGTGAGTGAACTGCATATGGAGGAGAGGGGAAAACAAACTGGAGAAAACTGAGTTCAATCTCCACTCAGCTGTGAAGTTCTTGGGTTCCTCATTCTCTTCCTGCCTCACCTTTCTGTCTTGTTGTGAGCTTCAAATCTGGGCATGCCTCATGCTCATCTCTCAGTCACAGAGGTCCTTAGAGGGGGGCCAGAATGTAAATATTATTCTCCCCAATAGGGTTCTGGAATGGCTTACAAACTTCTCCCCTTCTCCATTTTATCCTCACAACAACCCATGCCAGCCTCCAGGTGGGACCTGGGGATCCCCCAGAATTACATCTCATCTCCAGACTACAGAAATAAGTTCTGGGGTTGCCAATCCCCAGGTGGGGGCGGGGGATCCCCCGGTTTGGAGACCCTCCCCCCACTTCAGGGTCGTCAGAAAGCGGGGGGGGGGAGGGAAATGTCTGCTGGGAACTCTATTATTCCCTATGGAGATTTATTCCCATAGAAAATCATGGATAATTGATCCGTGCGTATCTGGGGCTCTAATGGGGGGGCTGTATTTTGAGGTAGAGGCACCAAATTTTCAGTACAGCATCTAGTGCCTCTCCCCAAGATACCCCCCAAGCTTCAAAAGGATTGGACCTGGGGGTCTAATTCTATGAGCCCCAAAAGAAGGTGCCCCTATCCTTCATTGTTTCCTCTGGAAGGAAGGCATTGAAAAGGTGTGCCGTCCCTTTAAATGTGATGGCCAGAACTCCCTTTGGAGTTCAATTATGCTTGTCACAGCCTTGATCTTGGCTCCACCCCAATGTCTCCTGGCTCCACCCCCAAAGTCTCCTGGCTCCAACCCCAAAGTCCCCAGATATTTCTTAAATTGTACTTGGCAACCCTAATAAGTTCCCCTGAAGAAAATGGATGCTTTGAAGGGTGGACTCTGTGGCATCGTACCCCTCCGAGGCCCCTGCTCTCTCCATGTCCATCCATAAATGTTCAGGATTTCCCAACCTAGATCGGGCAACCTTACTCACCCCACTCCCATCCACCACCAGTGTCCAGGGGGACAAGCACCATCCTGGCCTGGCCTCCTTTGTGGTTGCTGGGGCTGAGGCTTCACCGGGGCTCTTCCGAGGCTGGGCCGCAAGCGCCTGCTCTGGAGACAGCCTCGTGAGTGGGGGCAGCTCGGAGCCTGGTGCTGTCTCCAGACAGAGGGACTCTTTGCAGAGTGGCTACCACATTATTGTACCTAGTTTCCACATCATTCCAGCAGCATTTGAAAAGGATTCCACATGGAAATGTCTAGGGATGCCAACCAGATTTCCTGGTTTTATAATTTATCTCCAGGCCAGTGTTCCCTCTAAGCTGGATTAGTGTGAGCTAAATCACAGGTATTTAACCTCCAGCTCACGCATTTTGGTCTCATCTCAGGAAAAATGGCCCCAGACCAAATTAATTTATGCAGAAGCTCACAACTGTAATGCCAATAGCTCACAAAGTCAAATTTTTGCTCACAAGGCTCCACAGTTTAGAGGGAGTATTGCTCCAGACCACAGAGATCATCTCCCCTTGAGAAAAATGGCTGCTTTGCAGGGTTGGTTCTATGGGATTACTCCCTGCTTAGGTCCCTCCCCTCCCCAAACCCCACCTTCCCCAGTATGTAGCCCAGGGTTTTCCCAACCAGAGCTGGCAACCTTAGGAAAGGGCAGATGATGTAGTTCCTCTCTCTCCCAGCAGTGCCCCTCTCCCTGGGAGCCAAGGCTGCTAATGTGACAAGTAGCTACATCATAATCCCTTCTTTTCAGGCCTCCCCTGTAAGGCAAAATGCCCTCAAAAGAGGTTGGGGAATTGACAGGTGGGCACCTTTGGCTTAAAAAGGATCTAGAATCTATGTATACAGGATTCCACCTCCAGAAATTATTGCTAAATTTACCAAGGACAATAATTAAGTAAAACAATTATGATTTTATTACAGAAAAATATAGAACACACACATACAAGATAATAGACTCATATAACATACATACAGACCTAATAAAATAGAGAGAAATGCATAGAGGTAACATAAGGATGGACAAACAGGGTGATAATTATCGATCGTAGTCTTCCAGGAAGGCTCCAATGGTGACAAACAAGGACGATGGGGAAGGGGACCCTCAACTGGCCAAGAATCGGGGATGTATCTAAGCAGGAGGAATGGGGTACTGCTAGATGCACACCTGTGGGGAGCTGGGTCACAGGTTATAAGGACTACCTTGAGCCCTTAGGGGGTAGGAGGTACAGGGGCGGATGACAGGTGGTCAGCTGGTACATGACCTCAGGAAAAGGGGAGGCTCCGCAATGACCATCAGGGCTGGACTTATGCGGTAGCCAATAGCCAGTTTATTGGGGGCACCTGGCTGGATGCCCATACCTGGCCAATGAGCAGACTTGGCCCGGGTTACCTGACTGGACTTCCAGGTAACAATGGGCCAAAGGGGGAGGCTCCAGGATGACCATTAAGGGAAAGAATGGGAGAAATTATTGGGGTTGAGGTGATTAAAAGGCTATCAAAACTTATCTAAAAGGTGACAATAGATGGCCAAATTGCTACCTAAGGTAACACTCGATCTATACAAAGAAACTTGGCTCTGGGTGAAGATGTTCTTCCTCTTCTTCATTCCTCTACTGGCACCATCCTTTGTCTTGGGTTCCGTTGGACAAAGGCTTAGGCAGTCTGACAGGATCCACGCCTAAGATTAAGCTTGATTGCCTTATGCATAGGTGACATCTGTTGAGTACGTGAGCCTCCCGCTTCTCTGTAATGGAGTCTGGCACTGCAGGAAGATAGCTGCTGGTGATGTTAGCCTTCCCATATGGATTCTATGGTCAAGGCTGGAAACCGCTTGCCCGGACAGTTCCTGGCGGTGCAACTTCTTCCGCTGCAACGGCCGAGGTGGTGAGCGCATGGAGTGGCTGGAAACCCATCTGTTCTCCTGGTCAGCACCCTTCCAGAGACATGGAGTGCTGCTGCAACATTATGGCTGTTAGTACATAAGTCCCTTACAGTCTGGTAGACAAAACCCACGTTCTCCTGGCAGATGTGTGTGAGTTGAGTCTCCAGGCACCCTGGCAACCAAATGGGTGACTACGATGTTCTGAAATTAGGGGTCTTTTTCTCACACCCCATTACACTCATTACCAAACTGGCTTAGGAAGCAGCACCTGCTAAGTAAGCATAAGAATGGGCCCCAAGGAAGATGGGGATAGCAATGAGTTTACAATGTTTTATTATAACAGGTCCTCTTCTGATCCTTATGGTCAGTCAGGTGAATCCCTGTTAAATAATAGTGGTAACCACAATGCCAGCAGGGGCTCCCCCCCCCCCTTCATAGCAGCTGACGTACTGCGGTGAGATCCATCCTGCCGTGTGTTGAAAGCCCCTCAGTTCCTAAGGGTTTCTGTGAGAGCAGAGGGCACTCATTAGCATGCTGAGTACTAAGCATCTTGCAGGATTCAAAATCATGTCTGGCATTAAGCAAACATTCCTGACTGCCAGGTAAAATGCACATCATGCTTCCTCAGCCATCCTCTCAAGGTATTTGGAGGGGGGGAAGCAAAAGTAGATTTCACTTTGCATTAGAAAGGGAATGCACTGAAGCCTACGCTACAAACAGCAGTAAAATGTAGGATACATCCATTTCCTTGAAAGCTTCCTGCGTACAAATCCAGCCCTGTTAAGTCATTGTGTTGTACGTTATTTTATTTTTTTGTCTTTACCACCCAGGAGGACAGAAAAATGGGGCTACCATCAAGGAAATGGGGAACTGCCTCCAGGGCAGCACACTGCGAACTGTATCCCTCTCTCTGGGTTTCTCAGCGGACTACAGAAGGTGAGGAGGACTCTGGAGAGATTTATTTCGGGAGGTCAGGAGGTCTCGTATGCTCAATTTGACCTCCTAAGTTGGATCCTCAGCTGACATCATTGGAGCTGCGCTGATTTACACCGGCAAAAGATCGGGCCTATTATGTTTTAATGCCTTGTCATTGCCTGGAGCCCTCCCTAGCTTCTTTTCATTTTTCTCTGTGTAGAAAAAAAAAAGATGGTAATAGGCCAAACCCAGCACAGATTTTTGACCCCCTCCAAAGGTCACAATTTTTAAAATATCATATAGATTGGGGGAGGGGGAGCTTTCACTCTCCAGTTTGAACTGGGGGAGGGGAAATCACTCCTGTATGAAGCTTTGACAGATTCAGAAAAGAAGAGGAATAAAACTTCTTCGCCTTCTGCTCAATGGCATCAGTAATGGATGTAGTTTATTGGATAAACTATCCCCAGTTACACATACACATAAATACAGGCCATCTGCGGCTTTTGCCACTTTCCAGTTGCACACCTCACCCTTCGCCAGAAGCATTTAAATCTTTCTGCATATCTTTCACATTTTGCATGAAGACATCCCATTGAACCATATTATACATATGCAGGTATTACCATTTCCTCCCCACTCTCACAGTGCAACCCACAAATACATCCCTAGGAGTAAAATCTACTTAACAATTCTGAGTCAGATTTTGAGTAGACCTGCTTAGGATGCTCTCTTACAACTTCGTCTAGTGCAGAGCAGACAAAAATGGAATTGTCAACCACGTGCATGCATTACTTACAGCCACCTCAGTTGTTACCCACTGTCATACAACTTCACCTTACATCCGGCTGTAGGAGAGATCTTTGTGGAGCATAACACAAGGGCTCTTTCCCACCTGTACATCCCTTGATGATGTGTGTAACAGTGCCATCCTAAACTAGTCTGCTCAGAATTCTGCTCAGGTCTACTCAGTAAGACAATCAGGAAAGTGGATTTAGGACTGCACTGTGAATTCATTAAAAACCATATTTGGTCTGTATATTGCCTCCAGTGACCTAATCTAGAGTACTTTTAAAAAATGTATCTTATCTTTCTAGATAAAGAAAAAAATGAATTATGCAGCAAGCCATGAATGCAACTCATATCACAAAGATTTTTTTTTATCTTGCTTTAAGTTGCCATTTATTATTGCATATTAATAATGTTAAATCCCATTATATTCTCAATTTCCATTTGGAAAATGAATGTCATAAGCACATCTATAAATTATTCACATCTTTACTAAACGAAGGGCCATCAAAAATTGTCACATGCCATCTATACTGCATATGACTTGTGACACAATTGACATGTAACTAATACTTTTAATACTCTCTGGTTATTCCTTAATTAGGGGAGCTCATATGTCTTACAGTATGCATTTGGTCAAAGTTTGAAATAAAAATATTGCTTGATTAGTATTTTTGGTTCCGGTTTTCTAATCACTTATGCACTTGTAAGAACAAAGATTTAGCCATAACAGGTTTGAGCTGAATCTACCAGGTCCAAATTCTACATGTCGCGGGGATCTAAGTTTAAATATCCTTATATCCGGATTCCAAGTAGGGAACTGATGGATTGTTGTTTTTCATAAGATGGAAAGGAAAGGTCCCCTGTGCAAACACCAGTCGTTTCAATCTCTGGGGTGCTTTCACAACATTTTCATGGCAGACTCTTTACAGGGTGATTTGCCATGGCCTTCCCCAGTCATCTACACTTTCCCCCCAGCAAGCTGGGGACTCATTTTACCAACCTTGCAAGATGGAAGGCTGAGTCAACCTCGAGCCTGCTACCTGAAAACCCAGCTTCCACCAGCTGACTCCTCTCGATCCAGGAAGTGGGGAGGGGAGGAGTCAACAGCATGCTGCTCCTGACAAACGGGAAGCGCGGTCCCACAGCGCGGTTTTTCCGATCGCGGGGTGGGGGGGCTTTGAAATTAACATGCAGTGGGGAAGGGAGGGAGGAGAAGGGCTTTAGATAGTCGGAACACGGTGCTAGAGCCCGTTCCAGCTTTGAAATTAACACGTGGTGGGGAAGGGAGGGGGGAAGAGGAGGCATGGGAGGGCAAAGTAGGTGATTGACTGGGGGGGGGAGGCCGATTTTGCTGCCCTTGCCCTGCTGGCACCCTAAGCAATCGCTTAGTTTGCCTAGTGGGAGGGCCGGCCCTGACTGCATCTTGTCTGCAAGCAGGGGGTTTTCCTTCCAGCTCCACCTCCCCCATCCTGGCACTTTGCAGTCAGCAACTCCATCTGCCTCCCCTTCCCCAGCCCATTCCATGCATCTTCCTCTACTTCCTGCTCCTCTGCCTCCCTCCTCTCCACCTGCTGCTGCTGCAGTGCACTGTGCTCTGCTCAGCTCTCCTGGCTCCGGCTGCTGCTGAGGACACTTCACCGGCTCGACCACGGCAGATAGAAAAAGGGGGAAGCAGGCTGCATCCTGAAGGGCCCCCTGGAAGGTGGGGACCCTGCCTGGAAGTCAGGGGACAGTGCCCCCAAATGGCCCCCTGTGGCTGTGGGCCTGCTCAGCTCCTCCCCCCAGCAAACATGGATGAGACAGAAACATGCCATGTGCCTAATCATTGGGTGGCAAGTATTTCAAGCTCAGGCCTTCAAATTTTGTGACACACAAATAAAAGATAACGCCATGGTAAAACATGGCAACCTACTGCAGAACTACAGGAAACTGGGGAGGGGGGGAGAACAGTGAAATTGCTAAACATAGGCCTCAGGTCATAGCAGCATATGGTGCAGACCAGGTCTAAGTCATTTTTCTTCATTTTACACCCTGCTGGACCATATAACTTTCAACCTCCTTTTACAGAGTTCACAGCATTGGTTCTCTTATGTCAGTAACATTGCATTAGACTCCAAATACCTTCTCTCCAAGGAACCAAAGCCATGGGAGCTCTACAACATTCCCAGAATCCTCAGCAAACTACAATCCCCAGGATTCTGTGTGGGAAGCCATGTCAGTGAAACTTGTATAAAACTAATACATTTGCCACGTAGATGTGCATATGGAGGACTGTCAGAAGCCAACAAGAGTTTCTGGTTACCTCTCAGAATTCACAGTAATGAGGGACAAAGCTGTGCTTTAATCTGAACGGTTTTTTTGTATATTCTCTTCCCCTTCCTTCCCCAAAGTTTGAATTAATGTGACATTTCTGCTAGACAACAAAGCATTTAACCATCGGAAAACACGGAGAGCAATTCACAGAGCTCTCCTTTCTTTTCCCTTTTAATTCAGCCGATCGCGTGCACCAAGTCGAAGCACTTCTCAGACTGCAAATATAGCAATTATCCCAAGTAACGCTTTGACACTGTTACCACAGGCAAGTGGCCGGAGTGCATCAGCAGTCAAAATATCTAAGCAAGTTAACAAGCTCCTTTTACCCTCCACGGAGCAGGAGAAGAAAGGGAATCTAACCCCTGAGAAATGTTAAAATAAAGGCTCAAGAAAGGCTTCTGGTGTTTGTTAAAGAAAAAATGGTCCCACCGTCTTGGCCTGATCAAGGTGTAACATCTGAATCCCTGACAGATGTCCACAGCTGGATTTGACAAAGAAGGGTTCCGTTTGTTTGTTTGTTTTTACAGTTCAGATCTGCTTTCTGTTCTCTGCTAATGAATGCCTACTGTCCACCAGCACAAATGTTCAGACTACACCTAGCTGGCCTCACTTGATTGTATTGGTATGGTAGGTTGGAGGGGAGGGGGGTTGTTTTGTTCTTAACTCCTCCTAGCTCTGCCCCCTCCCCCATTTGCCCCTCAAGCTCTGTTTTCCAAAATGCCCCCACATGTACCATACAAAAGACATCTAAACTCATTAAGTGAATTCCCAAAGAACTATTAACAAATAATTTTGCAGCAGCCAGAGAAATCAATTTAATTAGATGATCAGTGTTGATGGGGTGCAAAAACAAAAGCAACCGCCTGTCTGAAAATGTCCAGGTCTGCTATACGTTCTTTCTTCCTTCTATGGCACAGACAATAACAGAGCTTTATTAAATATGTGTGTGTGTCTGAAAAAGGAGAACCTGTGTCTTCAGACAAAAGCCCCAGACTAAGCCTTGTTTTCCTTTCTCACCAGGTAACTTTAAGGCGGGGGGGGGGGGAAGGAGGGCAGCTTGCAGTGGCCAGTTAAAAAGAACGAAAGCTATAAACTGTGTTGAGAAGAGAAGAGAAAGCAGCTCCAACCAGCATAATTTGTACAAGTGATTAATCAAAATGTATTTAGCGAGTCATTTCCAATGATAATCAACAGACCTGCTTAAAACAATAACCATTTGGCAATGACAACACTTTTTGTTCATTCTGAGGCAAGTGGGCTTTGATGCTTGGAATAAAATGCTGCGCTTCCAATGACTGAAGTTTTTTAACATGATGATCTGACAAAGAAAATGCCATTACATGGCTTGGGGATGCAATAGATGCATCTAAACTGGATTCACCAAAGCATGTTCAAGCATCACATTGCAAACAAGGATTGTTCCTTCCTTCCTTCCTTCCTTCCTTCCTTCCTTCCTTCCTTCCTTCCTTCCTTCCTTCCTTCCTTCCTTCCTTCCTTCCTTCCTTCCTTCCTTCCTTCTTCTTTTCACATTATCATTGTATTTTCAATAACTGTCATTTTAGAGCCTATTGGAAATTATTAATAAGCTACTCAGCAGCTGATTGGTATGTGTACGTGCGTGTGTGTGTGTGTGTGTGTGTGTGTTTATCTCCAAAGAAATTCCACACATGTGTAGCCATACTTTTTGGGGGGGGGGGGGGGCAGTTATCACACAGAAAAATTGCTATTGATCTTATTCCACAGTTGTCTGTTCTTTGTCTAGGATGTCTGTTGCAGTTGTTGACTAAGAGGTATTACGCTGCAAAAACCCTCACTTTTAAATTAAATTTAATTTGCAAACCTTGCAATAACTACTGTATCCTATTTGTATTTGTGCCACAGGACTCAAAATACTGTATCCTGGGGCTTCCACCAGAAAAAAAAATTGCTTGCTATGGGACATTCCAGAATCTACACTATGTCATGTCAGATTGTACTTAATAACTAAGAGACAGAGTAACATTATGCCTTCCATTGTAAACAGGTGTAATAGTTAGGATGAAGACACATATCAATGTTTTTAATATCCCCTTTGAGATGGAAGAGGGCATTATAGCCCAGTATGAGAAGGGGTCCTTTTCTGGAGCTCTGAAAGTCAAGGAAAATAATTTGGAAGTATTTTAAACTTATTTTATCTGACCCCCTGACAGTTAATTTGGTGTGAAAAACTGCAACAGTAGAAAACAGATGTTAAGGGGCCAACGTATAGTTAAGGTCAAAGCAAACATAAAATACAGCTTTTCCTTTCTGGGGGAGAAAAAGATTTGTCCTGCAACAGGTTTTCTACTAAACCTGCTTTTTTATTGTTCTGCTCAAGCTATCTGCAGACTATACAATGGAATACTGTCTGCCATAGTGCAATACCTCTCAGCACTAGTAATTTAAGACTTTCTTCTCTGTAATACACTAAACCATCATAACCTGTCTCTTCCTATTTAGTTTAACCTACAACCACCACATACTGATTTGGCTGTGTGTGGCTTTCTCTATTGCCATTTATTACTCTGCTCGACTCCTGAAATTCTGTTTGCAATTTAAGGCCACAAATTAGAAGCGTAAGTCATCTGTTTCCTATAATCCTCCTGTCAGGGCTGGAATCACATTTGGAGCTCAGCACCACGGCTAGTCTTGGGTCCTGAAAGCCTCTCTGATTGGCTAAGCAGGCCAAGAGCTGCACTCTGAATAAATAAAATACACTGAAGAGAGAGAAAGAGAGAGAGAGAGAGAGAAAGAAAGAAAGAAAGAAAGAAAGAAAGAAAGAAAGAAAGAAAGAAAGAAAGAAAGAAAGAAAGAAAGAAAGAAAGAAAGAAAGAAAGAAAGAAAGAAAGAAAGAAAGAAAGAAAGAAAGAAAGAAAGAAAGAAAGAAAGAAAGAAAGAAAGAAAGAAAGAAAGAGAGAGAAGGTAGGTAGGTTGGTTCACTACATTAGATAATATGCAGGTCAGAATTTTAAGGTCACTGTTTGGAATTTGGGCACTAATAAAATATGATGAGCTGATAAAAAAAAATCAGCTCATTAAATCCAAACAGAATTTTTTCAGGTCACTCTATCCTCCACATAACATACATTTCCTAAATATTTCTACTCTTTTTATTTTTTGCTAATCCAATTAACTACCTTTCCACTTCTAATGTTACTGTGATACTCAGACATTAAGGAAAAAAAACCATTTCTGTCACCTCATTTTAATGAATCCTTGCTTTACTTCTTTAAGACTGCCACAACTATTTTAAAGTATATGAGGCATCATTAAAATGCCCTGTTCCTCCCCTTCCACACACACTAGAACAAAACTTAATTAAATCTATGTTGTCCTTTCATATAAGCAGCTGCAGCTAAGACAGCCATGTGAATGTTATTTACCTGGTGGGATGACATCATATTCCTAACAGTTGCCAGCAAAGCTCTATTGCACCTCTCTCCATCCCACAATGCTCTACTACAAAGTAAAAAATGACTTCTTTTACATTATTTTGAATTTTGTTGTGCAAAACATCACTGAGTGCTGCTGAATGCATAAGGTTAAACAAAAACAATTAAATATCATAGAGGAAGGCATAGCCAAGCATGCCATTCTTACAACTCCACCTAGGCTTCAGCTGGGAATTAACAGAATACCCCCAATGCATCTGCTTTGTATTTTTGCAACATCAACAATGAAATCTGCATTGTACATGAAAGTGGGAAAGATGTGATCCAGGCTGAATCTCAGGCAGCTCATTTTTTTGTTGCTTTCAGGGACAAAACCATACAAACTGTTACCATGCATAAAAGTTACAGGGATTCTCTGCACCAAAATTCCATTGCTCTTTGTGCTTCCCCAACTTCAAACTGGGCTATGCTATTAAGTGAAATCTAGTAAGCTATTACTTTAAAACATGTACTAAGATATTTGGAAGTTGGGGGGGGGGGAGAAAGAGGGGGAAAATACAGATGAATTGGCCAAGATGTGATATTTTAGAAGCATCTGCTCTGTACAATCTACACTTTGGTATTTTGTTAACTGCACATTCTGCATTACACAAATAAATGTGCATGATGAGCCCTTAATGCACAAATGCAAAATATGTCAAGATTCATTTACTGTGTGCACTGTGATGCCTCCTGAGCAAAGGGCCCTCTCTAGATAATGAATGCCCTTTATTATAAATAGCCACACAACAGAAAATAATTCACCAGAGACAAAAGCGCACCCATACCATTCTGTTTCCTCCAGAGCAGAGGCACCCAAGCTGCTAGTAAAACAGCTGGGTGAAGGTATATGCTTTTGAATCATTGCCATGTGCATTACCAGCAAGCTGAAGATTCAGAGGCTGCATTGTTGAAACCCATATACCAAAATGCTAGTGATGTTTCCTGGACAATATTTGGACATATTAAAATAAAAAAAATTAACAGCTAATCCGGAAACCAATTCAGCTGGAGCATTTCAGCACAATTCTAAACAGGGTTGCAACCTTCTAAGCCTGTCAGCTTCAAAGGGTGCGACTGTTTTGGACTGCACTGTTTGCAACTGGCTTCACTCATGTGGCTGAACTCAACTGTGTATCTCAGCAATACACTTTGTTACTGAAATTTGTGTATCACTTCCCACCTGTAAAGGCATTCCCATTCACTTCAATGAAATAGGCAGCTTTGTACATGCAAAGTGTATATATTACTTTCCTCCCATTCGTGAATTTGGGCATCCATTCAAGAGGGAGTTTCATCCGTACATAAGAGCATGACATTGGGTCCCATTTGTCACAGCACTTCCTTGGTGAACATATGAAGCTGCCTTATACTGAATCAGACCCTCAGTCCATCAAAGTCAGTATTGTCTTCTCAGACTGGCAGCGGCTCTCCAGGGTCCCCAGCTGAGGTTTTTCACACCTATTTGCCTGGACCCTTTTTTGGAGATGCCAGGGATTGAACCTGGGACCTTCTGCTTCCCAAGCAGATGCTCTACCACTGAGCCACCATCCCTCCCCTGGTAATATCATTGTTGGGACAACTCGGATATTATAAGTAATTTTCTCACTGTTTATATTAATTGCAAATGGTTATAAACTGAGTGATATAACCTCAGGTGACAAAATCTGTGCCAGTCATTCTGCAAGCTATGCCATGGCATGACCCCGTTGTCAAGCCATTCGAAGGAGGGGGGGATCATTTGTTTGAGTATCTTTTCTCTTTCCCAACATGCATGGCACACAACAGATAATCTCCACTTGACATTGCAAAGAAGCTATTTTCAGTCTGTTGTGTTAGCTCACACATGGTGATAGATGACAATTGGAGGAAAACAGTATTCAATGTGCTTGTCCTAGGGGTAGGCACTTTTCAACGAGGGTGCCAAGTGATTTGCCACACGCACTCTGCAACTTTGCAAGAAAAGAGTGGGACATCTAATTCTGTATCCCAAAAAACCCTACACATTAAGTGCAGGAGCACAGACAGCTTCACGGGTAAATCATTGGGAAAACATGTAGTGCAAAGATGTTGAGTTGAGAACAGCTTGAGTCATTCAGCTTTTAAAAATGCCAGAAATAGTACAGCACTTAAAAGCAGTTACAATTAGGGATGCTGCAATTGTCACATTGAACACGTTTGACTGTGATGAGCAGACGTGAGCCGATCACCAGGTCTGTTCAATTTGGCACAGAAGGAATCGAACGGTGGTACATTGGTTGGATCAGGATGGAGACCCACACCCTGACAATAAGAACATGTATACTTGTTTTCATTAGCATTCACGCTCTGTTCAAAATGCAGTGTATTGGTATGTGAGCTCTTTGTTCATCATATGGATGTAGAAAGTCAATCTGCATGAAGAAAATGAACAAGGAGATCCTTAAGGCACATCTTATTTGCTCCAAGTTATGTATGTGTTCCCTGTTATGTCCCTCTACCCAAGCTATGTGCCTGACTCATGGTAAACCCATGTAAATAGCATTGCTGTTTATCTGAGCTTCTGATTATTCCAATGGCTCGGCTGTCCTTGGGGCTATTTGGATAAATGATTTTGTACTGTAATCATCCCAGCATTTCAACGACCAAGGAATGTAGCAATGTTCGGCATCTTAAAGGATGGAAGAACTGAGTCACAGTTTCTGTTCCACCCGTGAGTCTGTATTCAATGATACTCTTACACTAAACAATGCAAATTGTTACCTTAAGGCTACTCCATGATTCAGTGGTCCTAAGTTCATCAACCAGTTGTTCCATGGCCTGCTCCAATAGACCAGGTTGCTGGTTATGCTAAATAAAATGAGAACTCTATGCCAGTATTAAAGAATAGGTGCCCAAATTGTTCTAGATAGGGTTATGCCCTCTGAATACCAAATAAGCAGATATCTGAGGTTGCCCAGAGTGCTTTTAGTAGCTGAAGGGAAAGGTAACTAGGGGTTCAAAATTCTGGGAGCCCTGGGCATCCTGTGTTCCCATAGAACAGGAACATCATGTGATTTGCTTTTGTATGGTGTTTAAGTTGGCTTTGGATGATGGGAGGGGCAGAGAGAATTTCCATCTGGGGGGCTTGTGATGTCTCTCGGCTGCTTGGTTTAGAGCTCAGTGGTTTACCACAGATATGTGGCATGTTTATGCAAAATTAGACAAGGTAGAAGATATATAGATATTTAGAGGGGTTACCACAGTAAATGTTGCAAAGGAAACTCCCTTTTTATGAGACTATCGCAGTTCTCTTCCTGTGTGTGTCTTCCTGAAATAATCAGAATGCAGCGTATCAGTAGAGGTAAACACAGTGCTAATGTGGACTGATGCGCAATACGCACAGGAAGGATGTTTCTCCTCTTCTAGTGTTTTATAAAAAGGCGAAACCGGGCATCCCTCCCCCTGTGCCCAACTGACTGAGGAGAGCGCACCGCGGATGTGAGGAGAGCTTCTACATCGTAGGCTTTGGATATGTGCAAATGTCTTCTCTGCACATGGCACTAGAAGTGTGCAAAGAGATAGTGTGAGAGTCAGATCACAGTTGCATTGTCAAGGGCAGGAAAGCGGAAATGCTGCAGTCCATGCAAACACAAATATGCTTAGTTTGCATGCCAGAGTTCCATAGTCCTTGCAGGTATTGTGATAGTGTGCTAACTAAGCACTCCTAGCTGCTTCGCACGGGTCGCCGCACAGTTTAAATGAGACGCTACACAAGTACAAAGTCTCACAGGTGATTCTTCTGCCTCTCCAGCACCATGGTTAAACCAGATCTTTGACTGGGTTCAGCTGTTCAAAGTCCATGGCGTGGTACAATCCTCAGATTTCACATGGAGGGTTTGGTGGTTTAAAAACAGCTTCATGTCAGAATCACATATTAACTTTGATGTGATACAGACAGGTAAGGAGCGCGCAACATCAGGGCCTGAATAACTGAATCAGCCTTTTCTTACCTGTCTCAAATATTTCAGTTCATCAGAACATTTATACAAATAATAAACTTTTAAAAATATACTCCTATCCGGTGATTTTGAGATGGATGGGGAGATGCACCTTAACATGAGGCAAGAGCACAGTGCTGGAGCAGGACTTTTATATCACAAAAGCCAGACAGATTTGGTGCTCTATATGGCCCCATTAGGCCTCTATTATATACCCTGCCCCATGTGGCTTTTGTCCATGCAGCTCTCCTGACTGCCAACATAGCCTTTTGGGGGTAGTAAAATGGAACCCCGTTTTCCCTTTTCACCACTGGAAAAGCTTGGTTGGATCCAATTCATTGTCTATTCATATGACCCTTCTCTACTACAGAAAAATTACACTACTTCTCTACCACCTTAACCTGAGATGGAATATTTTCCAATGGGCCACCTCAGTCTGTTAAAGGTAAAGGTAGTCCCCTGTGCAAGCACCAGCCGTTTCTGACTCTGGGGTGACGTCACATCAGGACGTTTACACGGCAGACTTTTTTATGGGGTGGTTTGCCATCACCTTCCCCAGTCCTCTACACATTACCCCCAGCAAGCTGGGTACTCATTTTACTGTCCTCAGAAGGATGGAAGGCTGAGTCCACCTTGAGCCGGCTACCTGAACTCAGGCTGTGAGCAGAGCTTTGACTGCAGTACTGCAACTTTACCACTCTGCGCCATGGGGCTTTCTTTCGGTCTGCATTACTGCCCCCCAAAAGCCCTAAACCCCCACTTTGCATCCTCAAGACCATCCCAGTCCAACTCACATATATGAATCAACCAAAAATTCCACTCAGACACCTGGTGCTTGCCAGATTTTCTCATCTCTAATGAAAGGTCTGTGAACCTTTGTGGACAATCATTGTCCTGGTCCGGGTCATTCCATAAGGCCAATTGTCCATATCTATAGTTCCATACCCTTACCGAATTACACATGTACGTACAGAACCTAGTTATTCCTTTGGAGATATATTTGTTGTACAGCTGTGTCTGAACTATTGCATGAATTAGATGTGGTTGCTGCAGCAAGCCAAGCATTTTAGCCTCACTAGGGTCAAATTCTTGATAATTTGGGACTTCTGTTATGGATGTTGTATCTTTTCTCCTTGCTTAGTTAATGTAAACTCCTCTATTGTCTTTTATTAAAGGGTGTAAATAGGAGCATTTGGGGGCAGCATATATGGGGAGGGACGGTGGCTCAGTGGTAGAGCATCTTCTCGGGAAGCAGAAGGTCCCAGGTTCAATCCCTGGCATCTCCAAAAAAGGGTCCAGGCAAATAGGTGTGAAAAACCTCAGCTTGAAACCCTGGAGAGCCATGAATGGGGCTGTGGCTCAGTAGCAGAGCATTTGCTTGGGAAGCAGAAGGTCCCAGGTTCAATCCCTGGCATCTCCAAAAAGGGGTCCAGGCAAATAGGTGTGAAAAACCTCAGCTTGAGACCCTGGAGAGCCATGAATGGGGCTGTGGCTCAATGGTAGAGCATCTGTTTGGGAAGCAGAAGGTCCCAGGTTCAATCCCTGGCATCTCCAAAAAAGGGTCCAGGCAAATAGGTGTGAAAAACCTCAGCTTGAGACCCTGGAGAGCCATGAATGGGGCTGTGGCTCAGTGGTAGAGCATCTGCTTGGGAAGCAGAAGGTCCCAGGTTCAATCCCTGGCATCTCCAAAAAGGGGTCCAGGCAAAGAGGTGTGAAAAACCTCAGCTTGAGACCCTGGAGAGCCGCTGCCAGTCTGAGAAGACAATACTGACTTTGATGGACCAAGGGTCTGATTCAGTATAAGGCAGCTTCATATGTTCATATACAATCATGTGGATAGCTGTGTTGGTCTAAAACAACAGAACAAAGTTTAGTCCAGTGGCACCTTTAAGACCAATGAAGTTTAATTCTGGGTATAAGCTTTCTTATACCCAGAATTAAACTTTGTTTGGCATGGTCAATGATGATCTTATGACCCCACTGCCTTGCTGAAATAGGAGTACATCTCCAACTAAAAAGGGTCCAGGTAAATAGATGTGAAAAAAGCTTGAGACCCTGGAGAGCCGCTGCCAGTCAGACCTCTCCCCTCAGGATCTGCTGTTCTACATGTTCTGCTGGGCTGCCCAGTTGAAACCAGGCAGCTCATCTGAGCCCAAGCTGATCCCACAGGGAGAGATCTCCCTGATCTTTCGTCTGGAAAGGAAGAAAGATTGGAGAGAGATCTCTCCATTCTATCCTATGGGACAATAGGGTAGAAGGGAGAGATCAAGCTGCTGCTGTGGTGTGACTCCAGAGAAGGGGCTTAAAGTTTAAAACCCCCTCTCTAGCATTGCACCACAGTGGCAGCCCCATGTCTCCATTCTATCCCATGGGCCCATAGGCTAGAATGGAGTGATTGGGCTTAGAGCTTCCAGAGCGCTGCTCCACAGAGCTCCAGCCCCAACTGCGGCCTGGTTATGGCAGAGTCGATTGAAGCTTAATCCAATGAAGATGGAGGTCTTGTACCTGAGCTGGGGTGGAGTAGCACGGGGTATCAGACTACCAGTCCTGGATGGCACACCTCTTGTGCCATCCCAGAAGGCAAAGAGCCGGGGAGTGACCCTGGATGCCTCACTTTCTATGGAGGCTCAGGTCACTGCAGCTGCCAAGTCAGCCTTTTATCGCCTTCAGCAGTTTAGGCAGCTGGCACCCGACTTCTCCCCTCAGGACTAAAATACAATGGCTCATGCAATGGTCACTTCCAGACTGGATTACTGTAGCTTGGTCTACCTAAACTTGCCCTTGGGGCTAATCTGGTAGCTCCAGCTGGTGCAAAATGCAGCAGCTTACCTGATGATGGCATCGCCTGTATGGGCATGTATTCAACCGGCACTGTGCCAATTGTACTGGCTACCTATTGAGTACAGGATTTGTTTCAAGGTTTTGATATTGACATAAAGCCCTGCATAGCCTGGGACCAAAATATCTGAGGGACGATCTTTCCTGTATGTGCCCCAAAGGGCTTCATGCTCAGAGAACCAACATCTGCTGGTTGTTCCCAGCCCTAATGACATTTGTCTGGCTTCTACTAGGCCCAGGGCTTTCTCAGCCCTGGCCTTGGCCTAGTGGAACATGCTCCCATTGGAGGTTAGAGTCTTGCCAGATTTCCTACCATTTTGCAGGACTTGTAAGACAGAGCTGTTCTGCTAGTCCTTCGACAGAAGCAGCAGGTATCCAAATCAAATAAAATTGGCCTCTGCATGCTGACATGTGTGGAAGTATACTGAGGTATCCATTTGATGACCCAGGCATGATATGAGATCATTTCATTCATTTGCCAGCTGGAAATTTTGTGAGCTACTCTTGTCTCCTGTTTGTAATTATAAAGTTTCACTGTTTTAATTATTGTTTTTACTGATTTTAATGTTCTTGCTTTGTCCAATTATGTTGTAATCAGCCCTGAGCCCGTTCACGGGGTAGGGCAAAATATAAATCTCCTTAAATAAATATATGAGCAAACTTTGTTCTATATCTACATTGTAATGCATGAGGGACTAATGATGTGTAGGCTCTATAAGTGACTGGCTGAGCAGCACTAAACTGTTCAGCTGCTGTGGCGCTTTGGTCTCTAGCTGGGAAGTATTTTTTTTTTTAAAACGTGCTGTTAGGTATTTTATTGGCTCAGCTGTGGCTCAGTGGTAGAGCATCTGTTTAGCATGCAGAAGGTCCCTGGTTTCAGTCCCCGGTTCTTCAGTTAAAGGATCTGGCAGTAGGGGATATGAAAGACCCTGGAGAGCCACTGCCAGTCTGAGTAGTAGCACTGATTCTGATGGACCAAGGGGCTGATTCGGTATAAGGCAGCTTCATATGTTTATTGTTAAACTTAATACTTGTATGATATTGGATTTATATCCCGCCCTCCACTCCGAAGAGTCTCAGAGCAGCTCACAATCTCCTTTCCCTTCCTCCCCCACAACACACACCCTGTGAGGTAGATGAAGATATTGGATTTATATCCCGCCCTCCACTCCGAAGAGTCTCAGAGCGGCTCACAATCTCCTTTCCCTTCCTCCCCCACAACAGACACCCTGTGAGGTGGGTGGGGCTGGAGAGGGCTCTCACAGCAGCTGCCCTTTCAAGGACAACCTTGCCAGAGCTATGGCTGACCCAAGGCCATCTCAGCAGGTGCAAGTGGAGGAGTGGGGAATCAAACCCGGTTCTCCCAGAGAAGAGTCCGCACACTTAACCACTGCACCAAACTGGCTCTCCATAAATGTTTCACATTTATGATGTCTTATCTTGTTAGCTGCCCTGGGAGCCTATGCCTGAGGGCAGTATATAAATTTCTTTTAACAAGTAAAATATGGAGGGGGAGAGCACACAGAAAGCTCATATATATATATATATATATATATATATATATATATATATATATATATATATATATATATATATATATATATGTGTGTGTGTGTGTGTGTGTGTGTGTGTGTGTGTGTGTGTGTCCAGTTTTTGGGGTTTCTTCCCACCACTATGAAACTCCAATTTTTCTAATGCACACTGAGGACTGAGAGGATACTTAAGATCCACTTAAATAAAGGAAACATGCAGTGACATCCTAAGCAGAGTTACACCTTCCTAAATCAATTAATGGGTTAAGAAGAGTATAACTCTGCTTAGGATGGAATGGCGAAATACTCAAGTCAGATCTTAATTCTCATTTATTTCAGTGGCGCTTATGCATGCTTAACTTTTTCTGGATTCTGCCAGTGTGTTAAGAGTCAGAGTATTTTTTGCCCCTTACCAACTCATCCATAAACAGCCTTAGATGTTACATGCTATGAGCATTGAGGGAATACCTCCATGTGTTCCATTAGAAATGTTTAAATAGGTTTGCGTGTTAATAACAGAGGTAACCAATTAATATAGCATCACTGATGAGTAAAGTGTCCTACAGAGATACATAATGATGCCTTGTAAATTGTTACCAATATAGTCTTGGTTGTACGTCTCCTCATCTTCTGGCATGCTAACAAATCCATTTACCCTACTGACACAAACAAGATCTGATTCTATGAAATATCTCTCTTGCAGTTCCTTGCGACATCCTTTGTCATGGTTACTCCAAAAACCAAACATATATTTCAAAACTTTGTGGAATATGCCATTGTATCATGGTTTTTTTTAAGTGTTGTTTCTTTTTTGGCAGAGTCAACTAATGTAATCTGATGAGGCACAGAAGAAATGGCATAGCAGAGACATTTCCATTGAATAATAGAGTGACTCTGCGTTAGACATCTTTTTCTTGTAAAATAAAATCCCCTCAAAAGTGGCCCTGTAAACTACCCACCGTAGGCCTTGCGGTCAGTGGGATCACAAGGTTACCCACGAATAGCAACATATCCACAATGGATTTCACAATAGCTGGTTAAATGCCTTCAGCATTTAAATGCTGTTGAGTGATTCTGTTAAATAGGATGATGGGTGACTGACCATTCTTTACAAAGTCACTCAGCTGCAGCTATGCCCTCAGCAGAAAAATATGACAAACTTATGCAAATCACGGAGACAGACATTGCAGTTGTCTTAAAGGGGAAAAATATGTATGTGTGTATTAATTATCAGGATGAAATCCACTTAATTATCATGGTGAAATCTATTTTCTATCTTGATAGGCCTCCTCGTGTTCCTCTCAGCCGTAAGTGAAAAGATCTCGCAAATAATTTCCTTGTCTGTTTTTATGTAGAACACAATTTTTTTTTTTAAATCACAAAGATATGAATGGAGGTGTGATAGTAAGATAACAAGAGTACAAAGGCAGTACATACACACACAAAGAGAGTTATGAAAGTCCTCCAGATTTACCAAGGTCCAACCTGCGCACTTTTAGGTGGTATTATGGGCCCAATGTGGCTCAGTGGCCATCACTTTTATCATGGGAAAAAAGCCATATTTGAGTCTAGTAACACCTTTGAGACCAACAAGATTTTCAAGGTATAAGCTTTTGAGAGTCAATGCTTCCTTCGTCAGATACAGCATCTGACAAAGGGAGCTTTGACTCTCAAAAGCTTATACCCTAACAACCTTGGTGGTCTCAAAGGTGTTACTGGACTTGTTGGTCCTGTAGCCCTGGCTATGTTGGTCTGCCAGCAGAACCAAAAGATTCCGCATAGCCAGGGTTGGGGTTAAGGAGCTGACGACATAGGTCATCTCTTAGAGCGCCATCTGGCCATGGTGTGCGGCCCCTGCATGCACACAAAAGCACTACCTCTAAGAATTCTGCACACTGCCTCCCAAAATCTTGCGCACCGTCCTGGGAGTGGAAGGGTTAAGGATGCCGCAGCACAGCATGAGGTGGGGGCAAGGCACCCTGGTGGACTCCCAATTGGCCCATGCCATCTCCAGCCCCACCTGTGCAGCCAGGCCCTGCAGCCAATTGGGAGTGGCACCTCGTGCACCCTGCATGCCCCACCCTCTGCTGCCAGAGTGGCAGTGACCACAGCCAATGGCAGAGGTCGACTCACCATGGTAAGGCAGCCTTTTCTTCCCCCAGCTGGCAGCCAAGGGCAGGCCCACCAAGGTGGATCGGCCAGCAGGTGAGTCAGGCAGGTAGCAGGAGCATGAAGGGCAGGCAGACATGGGCGAGTGGATGAGCACAGGCCCCCTAGCGTCATCTAGGATGCCAAAAAGCATAGCTATCCTCTGAAACTAGCAGCATAGAAGGAACCTTGAAAAGCGATGAGCAAGTTCTCACCAGGCTGCCACATAATTTGTTCTGGTTTCCTGAACTTTTTAAGACAAAAGCTTGGATCACTGCAAGAATGCTCCAGAGAATCTCTGAAAAACCAAACTGAGGGGAGCTCCCTATACCCCTTCTGCCATATCCCCTCCCCTTTCTCAAAATGTAACAGTGCAAAGAAGAGGTGCTAACAGGAGGAGTGGAAAGCTTTGGTAGTGGCCCATTAAAAAAAAAAGTTGTGCACTTGCAGAGCATGCAGTACCCCTAAGAAGACTGGAAAATGATTTCCCTACACCCTCCCATAAGGACATAAGAACAACTCTGCTGGATCAAACCAGTGGTCTATCTAGTCCAGCATCCTGTTTCACACAGGAAGGTCCAATCCGGCACAGATCTCAAGGCCTTCCCCTGCTGTTGAGGTTTACTACCTCCAAATGTGGGGGTTCCCTTTAGTTCCCTGGCTAAAAGGGTTCGGCAAATGTCACTTTTTGAAACAGACAGCACAAAGGGCTGTTTGAGGATTGGTGAGAGAGAATGCTGGTGCCAAGAACAGCCCACGAGCTAGGCCCAAATGTCATAGACATGCTGGTAGTAGCTTGTCAAAGTCAAACTGGGCAAGCGAGTTTCCCCCACCCCCCCACCCACAAAAAAAAAACACCCCTCCTTATTCTGAATGTCAACACCATCACTATTCCTGAAAAATATGATAAAATCCATATGGAACTGAAGTAATGCTACCTGCTGAGAAGTCATTGAAGAGCAATCAAAAAAAGAGATACAACACTTGCTGCCGTGTTTGCAGGGGGTCACAAAAAAAGTAGGGACTGGAGATCTGATTTTTTTCACAATGAAGGTATAAGCAGAGCTGAGCCCTTCCCCACTGTATCAGCCTGGGCTGTGTAACTTGAAGTATTTTTGCCTCATACCAGCTCCTTTACACTTAATGTAATGGTTTTAATTAATGCACCATTGGTTACTATGTTGTTTATTAATGTTTTATTTATTAATGTACCATTGGTCACTGTGTTGTTAGCCGCCCTGAGCCTGCTTCGGCGGGGGAGGGCGGGGTACAAATAAAAAAAAAATTATTATTACACTTCTGAAACCAGACTGGGAGATAAGTTCCGGGAATAATAAGAGAACGGGAACATCGTTTGAGATAGGACGCAGATTTTAGTTCCCCTCATCTCACCTTTGATATGAAAAATGAACACCACATTCCAACATATGGAAGAGACCTTCATCTGTATCCTGGTGTTTACTTATTTGCTGTTTGCCATCAAGTCGCAGCCAACTTATGGCAACTTTGTAGGGTTTTCAAGGTAACAGATGAACGGCGGTGGTTTGCCATTGCCTGACTCTGGGTGCGGCCAGACGTACCATTAGTGGCGACACAGCTCCGTCTCGCTGACGGATTAAATGTGTTCGTTCAGACAGCCACATCTGGCAATCGAGCGTCACCCGGGCTCATCCAGGCTTGCTACGCATGAATGGCGCATTAATTTGACAGCACATAAAGTCCGGCCCTTTTTCAAAACAGCGGCACACGATCGGTTTTTTGTTGTTTGGACAGCTCACGCACGATACTGCCTCTCACCTCACAGACATGCGCATTGCCAGATCATCCGGGAATCTGAGATAACGCTTCTGCTTCTCCAATCAACACAGGATCGGAGGGGGGGGGGGAACGTTATCCCACTTTTCAGAACAGGAAAAAAAAATCTTTCTTTTCAATGTGAGGATTTCAAGATATCATTGTCACTGCCAATTTCTAGGAAAATAATTCTTGCCAGTGCCTTGGTTTGGATCGGCAATGTTAATTCCGGAAACTTTCCCCCTTCCCCCTTGCCGCTGAAGCAATGTTTGATTTCCCAGCTCCAAGCAGTTGGGCGCATGTTCAATGGACCCCCCCCCTCTCAGAAATCACCATCACCGTGTGATCGATCAACTGCTTTTCACTAACCGGACCAACTCTTTATACGACTATTCATGTGAACGCCGCCATGTCGGATTTTTCTGCCCCGGTCCAGAAAAAGGCTCTTTTGTCTCGCTTTAAGTGGTCCATCTGACCGCACCCTCTGTGTAGCAAGTCTTTGGTGGTCTCCCATCCAAGTACTAGCCAGGGCTGACCCTGCTTAGGTTCTGAAGCCAGGCTAGCGTGGGCTATCCGGGTCAGGACACCTGGTGTTATTATGTAATCATAAAAAAAATGAGTCAAAATTTGAAATTCATATACCAACTTGCTATTTTCTCTGTTTGGTTTATTATGCTTCCCAACCAACTATTGGGTATCAGACTTGGCCCTGTGCAGATTTGAAGCTGATCGGCCCACTGCTCAGGATAGAATTCCCCCATCCCTAAAAAAAAAGAAAATGTTACGGCAGTCCAAATAGGAGTTCTCTTCATGTAGACATGAGAGAATGGGATCAAAGTAAGTTTGCTTGGCTTCTGTGTCAAAAGTCCTCTTGCCATTTTCAGCCACAATATATGGCAGGGAGTTTGCGTTTGACTTGGTGAGTAACAAGCTGTGCTGCTACTGAACATTTCCTCAGTTTTTAGTCTTTGTTCTTTATATTATATTCACTACCAATCAGAGTGGAACCCTTGTTGCTGACTGCAGATAAAAAAAGAATTAATATGCTCTTTCAGGCAGTGGTATTATTAATATTTTACAAACCACTTACCCACCTTCGTAATATAGGTACCCCAAAAATGTTGAAGGAGGAGAAATCATGGTAAAAGAATGCTGAAAGCTTGAACAAATGAAACTCACCAGTTCCGTGTTGTGTGCGCATTAGCTAGAGGACAAGACTTCTGCATTAAGCACCTTTAATTTCATCATCTGGGAATGCTAATTTGAGGCACTCTCGCCGCCTTCATTCTCAGTCTCAACATTTAAGGCGGCATTTACTCTGCCTTGCTCCACTAACAACTCTACTTTCCTCACAGAAATGGCTCAGCACTTTTCCACCTGTCCAGTCATATAAATCAGCTGCATGAGGCCCTAGACAGGTGGATTTGTCAACCCATAATACAGCCTAGCTACAAGGGAGCTGCTGTTTACATTGAACATTTTCTATTTGGGTTACCAACAAGACTTTGCATTCCTGTCTCCCCCATCTACCCATCTCCTCTGGAAGTTCTCCCCAGTGGATCCTGTCTTTTTCAACATCTCCCTTCCCATGAAGGTAGTTCCTCAATGACAGGTGAAGCTCTTAACCTGTTTAGTTTCATCTCCACTTTCCAGAGAACCTGTCTGTCTCTATCTTCCAGGTTCACAGTCTTCCCCCTCAGCCACATCGACATGTTCCTGGGACATTAACCTGCAGGCTTCGAAAACTTCAACAATCATTCCAACCAGAGGAGTGCTTGTACAAAATGCATTTGATAGCTTTGCTTACCTTTCCTGCAGGCTTGCTGAACGTTAAGCTTGCATACGCTGCATTCTCTCAATTTCTGTCGCTCTTGTCATCTGCTCAGTGAAATTTAAAAGATCACTGAACAATGTGAATGGCTATTTCCAAAGCCCCCTTTTTTTTTTTTTATTAAATGAGCACTTCTTAAGAAAAGCTCACAGCAAGCACTGTTCACAAATAGGATAATTCACTGACAATGGGGGAAAGCATCCAAAGAAGCAAACACCGAAATTTTCAGGGAGAAAATATTAAAATCTCAGAAAATGTTTATGTTTTTCAGGATTAAAGAGGCCCACAAACTGGCACGGATAGGGAATGTGGAATATCCACTGAGGTTATTTTCACACCTCTTTGTAGTAGATTTTTCACCAGAATTTATTATAGAAGGTAAAAACAGGGGGGGAGACAATGACCCCACATGCTATAAACCTGTAGATATAGTTTTAGAGGAAGATAAATTATTCTCTGGTAATTTAACATATCTCTGATTTATAATTAGTACTAAGACCAGTACCTTTGCCATCTCATTTATTTGTTTGAGAAGAGATTTACTTACTGCTATTGCAAGAGTTTCAGAGGTATTGCGTGTGTGTGTGTGTGGGGGGGATAATAGAACTTGAGCTCATTTTTGTGGGGGCCCCGGGAACTGAGAAAACTGCCCCTCTCCTGGTGAGATCATGCTGTTCATCCACACATGAAGCTTCCTTACAGTGAATGATTGGTCCATCAAGGTGATCATTGTCTACTTAGACTGGCAGTGGCCCTCCAAAGTTTTAGGTGAAGGTTTTTCAGATTACATTGAAGAAGATATTGAAGAAGATATTGGATTTATATCCCGCCCTCCACTCCAAAGAGTCTCAGAGCGGCTCACAATCTCCTTTACCTTCCTCCCCCACAACAGACACCCTGTGAGGTGGGTGGGGCTGGAGAGGGCTCTCACAGCAGCTGCCCTTTCAAGGACAACCTCTGCCAGGGCTGTGGCTGACCCAAGGCCATTCCAGCAGGTGCAAGTGGAGGAGTGGGGAATCAAACCCGGTTCTCCCGGATAAGAGTTCGCACACTTAACCACTACACCAAACTGGCTCTCACCAAACTTGAGAGTATGTGTCTAGGGTGGGTGTGCAAGACAGGATCGAGATTCTGTTGGTGTGCCACCTACCCCAATGCCCAGCTGTCTCCCTGCCTGAGCTTGCAGAGGTGGTCTCAGTTGTGGTGTTGAAGACTCCTAAATTGGTTGTCCAAGGGGACTTCAGTATCCATGCAGAGCTACCTTCTTGAGAACGGCTTTAGATTTGGTGGTCTCCATGATTACCATGGGCCTGTTTCTGGTAATAATGAATCCTATACACTGTGCAGGTCACAATCTTAATTTGATGGTGTGTTCTGGGAAGGAAGAAGATGATCTGAAGATGGGGGGATTGAAGAAGTTCCCTTTGTCATGGACAGATCACTACTTGCTGGGATTTAGACTTAACAAGTGTATCAACACTCCATAGCAGTGGGGGATCAACAGAGATGATCCGCCCCACAGCCTGATCGATCCAATAGATTTTCAGATGGAATTGGGAGATTTTCCTGCTGATATGGCCAGCACCATAGTTCCCTCTACACTGTGCTAGGGAGCACTGGTGCACCAATTTTCAACAAGCTGTTCAAAAGTTTCTGATCTCTGCTCACAACCTCCATTGGAAACACTGGAAACAATGGAGGATGGGGCACCTCCTTCTGAGGCCCACAGAATTGGACCCCCTAGTCCAATCTTTTTGAAACTTGGGGAGGTTTTCAAGGAGAGGCACTAGCAGCTATGCAGCAAATTGTGCCTATACCCTATATATGCGCCCCCTTGCCCAGATTGCCCGGAGGTTTGGGCTGGGTTGCCATCAATATGCAGATGACACCCAGCTCTATCTACTAATGGACGGCTGACCCGGCTCCGCCCCAGGGATCCTGGATCGAGCTTTACAGGCTATTGAGACGTGGCTCAGATTGAGTGGGCTGAAGTTGAACCCAGCAAAGACAGAGGTCCTTTGTGTGGGTCGTGGCGCTCTAGGAGGGGAAATAGCTCTCCCAGCCTTCGACGGCGTGCCATTGAAACCAGCACGCCAGGTAAAGAGTCTGGGTGTTTTACTGGAGCCTTCATTATCAATGGAGGCCCAAATAGCAGCCACTGCCAAGTCAGCATTCTTCCATCTGAAGCGGGCAAGGCAGTTGGCCCCTTTCCTGGAGCGTCGCAACCTCGCAACAGTGATCCATGCAACGGTCACCTCAAGATTGGACTACTGTAATGCCCTCTACTTGGGGGCTACCTTTATGCCGGACCCGGAAGTTGCAGCTAGTGCAGAATGCGGTGGCCAGGCTACTGTTAGGGCTCCCGAAATGGGAGCACATACGGCCGGGGCTGCGCGAACTGCACTGGCTGCCAATTACATACCGAGTCCAGTACAAAGTGTTGGTTATTACCTTTAAAGCCTTGTATGGCTGAGAACCAGCCTACCTGAGGGACCATCTCTCCCCATATGAACCCCAGAGGGCACTGAGGTCAGTCGGAAAAAATAAAATGACTATCCCTGGGCCGAGAGAGGTCAAGCTCCAGAACACCAGAGCACGGGCCTTCTCAGCTGCGGACCCTGCCTTATGGAATCAGCTTCCGGAGGAGGTGCGGGCCCTGCGGAACCTTGATCAGTTCCGCAGGGCCTGCAAAACTGTCCTCTTCAAACGAGCATACACCGGCTGCTGAATTACTGTGAATTAAGGACCCGCCAGCACGGTCCTGTTCAAGGACCTACATTATCATGGAATTATTAAACTGGCAGACCAGCGTCAGAATGCCACCACTGCTGCCAGATTAACTTAAATTAACTTAAATTATGTATTTTTAATTATTAACTAGTTTTTATAATGTTTAAATGCTTTTATTGTTAAACTTAAAGTTTTTATTTATTATTGTACATGTATAAAAGGTTGTTAGCCGCCCTGAGCCGCCCAGGCGGGGAGGGCGGGATACAAATAAAAGTTATTATTATATTATTATTATTATTATTGTAAACACATCCCCCCCTGAGCCCCAGATACCCCCAGATTGATTCTCCATTATAGTCTATGGGGTCATTGACTATAATGGTCCCTATAAGCTACAATGCAGCGTGGGGGGGGAGAACTAATTTTTTTGCACACCCCTATTATGCTTTTCAGTATGGTTTGTAAGCTGCCTTGAAGACAAAAGTGGGACATAAATATTTGAATAAATAAGTAGTTTGGGCAGGCTGATAACATTCAGGGCTTTTTTTTGTAGCAGGAACTCCTTTGCATATTAGGGCACACACCCCGATGTAGCCAATCCTCCAAGAGCTTGCAGGACTCTTAGTACACGGGCCTACTGTAAGCTCCAGGACAATTGGCTACATCAGGGGTGTGTGGCCTAATATGCAAAGGAGTTCCTGCTACAAAACAAGTCCTGATAACACTTAAACAACTTATTGTTCATTAGGTTAGGCACGGTTTTGACAGGGATAATTCCTCCTCTGATATACTTGACCTGTAATCCTGGTTGTCATATTTTACACACACACAAAAAAAAAGTAGGCTGCAAGAGCACCGCCTCCCCCCCCCCCCCCCCCCAAGTGCTGGTATGTTTTCTAAGGCTCAGCACAGGGCAAATCTACCAATATAGTAGACTGGGATGGGTAAACCTGGTCTCCACAGGCCAGGTCTACCAATACAGTGAAAGGTGATGAGTAGACCTGTTCTCTGGAGGACAGATCAACCAATATAATGAAAAGGGGTGGGTGAAATTTGACTTGAGTCTGTTTTCTCTTATGATTACATTTGTCTTAAAATATAGTTTAAATGTAATTTGAAAGAATTTATTCTGAGATTTTTACAAGGTTATGGAAGTAATCTTCTAAAACCTAATTTGTGCAACAGTCAAATGTAGACTGGCTCACAACTTTAACGCTACCAGCTTTTTTTCGCTCACGGGGTAGAATTTCTTGGGAGCTTAGAGGGAACACTAGTCAGCACTCCTGTCAATAACCCGGATGACCTCTGGAATGGGGAAACGATGGACATGATTCACCTAGACACCCGTTTTCAGGTCTAAGAGCCCAGCCATCCCCTTGGTTGACTGAGAGGCTGTGGATGATAAAAAGGCAGCAAAGACAACAACCGCAACAAGGAACAAAGTCTGAGTCCAGTGATACCTTTAAGACCAACAAATTTTAATTCTGGGTATCAGTTTTTGTGTGCATGCATCAGATATATTGAACCAGTTTTCCTTAAGCCAGATAGTGAGGGGGGGGGGGGTAGTTGCCAGGAAGGGCTAGTTAGAGTTAAGATGTATAAGTAACTGGGTGATAAGTATAACTGAGATTGGATTAAAGCAGTTGTTAAGAGCTGTGAATAGCAGCAAGTTAGCTTACAATTACAAGAGTTAACAAACAGATGCGAGAACTAAGTTTGGGTCCAGTCGCACATCCAAGACAAATAAAGTTCAATTCTGGGTAGAACTGAGAGACTTAGCATGTGTAGGTGCACACTTCCTCAGATACACTGAAACAGATTTCCTCAGGTGTTACATATAGGCAGAGTGGGGTTAGTTGCCAGGACAGGCTAATTAGAAATAAGATGCATAAGTACAGCTAAAATTGAAATAATACAGCTGTTAAGGTCTGTGAACAGTGGCAAATAGCATACATATAATAAAAGAGTTAACAACAGATGTGAGAACTAAGTTTGAGTCCAGTGGCACCTTTAAGACCAACAAAGTTTTAATTCTGGGCAAAAGTGAGAACTGAGTGACTAAAGCACCTATAGTGAGATAGAACTCAATTATCTCTGTTAAGCCCAGGGGATTCCATTGTCCTGAGTGCTGTAATAACTTGTAATTCAGCAGTCTCCTTTTCCAGTCTGTTTCTGAGATTCCTTTGGAATAAAACAGCTTCTTTGAGGTCCCCCACTGAGTGAAGAGTTGTTTGAGATTGGGGGGGGGGGGCGGGCAGTACTACGCTTGGAAACTGGCTTGCTAAGGATAGAGGCTAGGGTGAGCCTACTTTCAATCACCACTTGGCTTAATCTCAGCCATTGCCCCATGAATATCACATCATTGATTTTAAAGGATAGTTATTGTTCCTCTTGGGTTAGAGCCATCCATCAGAAATTGTCTACGCTTGGCTTTTCACCTGAATCTCTCCAGATAATGGCCCTGGATCAAGCCAGGGCCATAGTCAAACAGAGACTACAAGACATTGAGAGACAGAATGATATTGCCAAGGTCCCGGATTATCTAGCTCCCCCTCAAAGGAGATATGTGTTAGCTCCAGCCCCCTATCTCTCAACTCTAACAATACCATCCCACAGAAGGGCATTTTCTATGGCCCGTTGTAATATCTTTCCTTCAGCAGTCGTTGAGGGCCGCTTTAGAAAGGTGCCTATGGCTGAGCGGGTTTGTCCTTGTGGTGTAGATAAAGTTGAAACGATTGACCATGTTTTGTTTGGGTGTGGCCTATACCCTGGCATATGAGCCAGGTACATTTATTCTTTGTTGGAGGGATGTCTCGGGTTTTCTGATTTCAAAATCAGAAATACGCTGTTATCAGATTTTAACCCCCAATTCACAATTAATTGTGCCAAATTTATGGCGGCAGCTAGGAGAATTCGTGAGGATTATGTAAAGAAGGGGTCTTGAACTGACTGTTTTTTGAATATTTCCAAGCTTGTATTTTATCTTTTCTTAAATGCCTGAGTACTCTGTATACCATCACAAATGCTACTGAAACTGATATAAATACAGAGGCCATGCATAAAGTTGCCAAATTTTGTTCCCATGCAATCAATTTGCATTTTATGGTTCTTACAAGTTAATGTCGAGGTAACAGATTGTAATTTTAACCAGTGTATTCTAGTTAATATTTTTTCTGGAGCTGTATAATTTTTAAATTTTTTATTATATGTGCTATATTTATTAAGCTGGAAGATGTTTGACCACTACTGTATTATTTGTCATATTTCATTATTCATACTAATGTCCTATATTTTATTTTCACATTTATTTTTTAAATATCTTACGTTTCACCTATTTAGGTCCATCTTGATTTTTACAATTTTTATGTGGTTGTGGTTGGCCTGCATTGTGCTGTGTATTTGGTCATGGACCGTAATAAAGCAAACTGAAACTGAAACTGATTGGGGGGGGGGGGCTGTCTGTGCAAGAAAAGGTTTGCCCCCTCCCAGTACTTGTGAAAGAGAACTGTCATTATCCAGTATAGGTTGTAAGTCTCAAACAACTCCTCACCCACAATAATACCACATCTAATTTGAACATGGACGCTGGTACCAGAACCTGCAATAAACCCGGATGCCAACTTTCTGCCATATACACCCAACCTACACAATCACTGCACTTAACTACATCAACTACACCATCTCAGGCACATTCACTTGCTCGTTTTCTAACATTGTATAAGCCATTAAATGTCAACAGTGCTCTTCCATTCTCTACGTAGGGCAAACAGGTCAAACCCTGCGCTAAAGGAGAAATGGACACAAATCTGACATCACGAATCACAAAACAGAGACACCTGAAGAACATTTCAGCCTCCCAGAGCACTCAGTGGAGGATCTCAAAGTAACTGTTTTACTGCCTACTGTTGATGGTGTGTCCCTAATACTGGCACAAACTGTCAAGAGTCTGGATGTAGTCCCGGATGCCTCCCTATCAATGGAAGCCCGGGTCACAAGTGTTGCCAGATTGGTTTTCTTCCAGCTATGCCAGGCCAGGCGACTGGCTTCCTACCTGTCTCATCCCAACTTAGCCGCAGTAATCCATGCAACTATCACCTCCAGACTAGATAACTGTAAATCACTTTACTCAGGACTACCCTTGAGATTGACCTGTAAACTCCAACTGGTCCAGAATGCAGTGATACAGGTCCTTACTAGATCAGATTCATGGTCCTGGTATTACCCTTTAAGGCCCTGAACAGTCTGGGACCCACATATCTTTGGGTCTGCCTCTTCTGGCATACCCCCAGAAGAGCACTGTGCTCTGCAGATAAGAACTTACTGTGATCCTGACCCAGGAGCCATCTGGCTGTCTTCAAACAGAGCCTGGACTCTTGCTCCAACCTGGTAAAACTCTCTGCCAAATAACATCCCTGCCCTGCAGGACTTAGTGCAGTTCCACAGGGCCTGTATAATAGAGATGTTCTTCTAGGCACTTGGTTGAGGACGGTGATGATTTCCACCTCTTCTGGCACTCCTGTTTCTTGCCTCGACCCCACCATGGGACAGCAGCACAATCTGAAGTTGACTAGTAACATCCAGCTAGACCTACTGTTGTATTTTTACTGTTTTAACTATGAATTTAATTTACGATTGTGTTTTTTGTTGTTGTACGCTGCCCTGAGCCAGGACAATCTAGAAATTAGATGTATTAAATAAATAATAAACTACCCTTCCCCCTCAATCTCTATGTAAGGCTTGAGGAATACTGGTTCAATGTATCTGAAGAAGTGTGTAGGCACGCAAAAGCTTATACCCAGAATTAAAACTTTGTTGGTCTTAAAGCTGCCACTGGACCCAAACTTTCTTCTTTCACTTCAGACCAACATGGCTACGCACCTGAATCTAGCAAAAACTGAGTCTGACAAGGCACAGGCTAGAGCATCTTTGAAAGCCTACTCTGTGGTTGTGATGACGGCAAAGAAGCAACGCCACCATTGCATCTGACCTGCAAAACTCTTCTAGGTGGTCAACCTGAGAAAGGGCCACTGTGGCACCAAAACTTTGGAACTCCCTCTCCAGGGAGATCTGCCAATCTCCTTCTATCAGTGTCTATGGGAGGGACGGTGGCTCAGTGGGTAGAGCATCTGCTTGGGAAGCAGAAGGTCCCAGGTTCAATCCCTGGCATCTCCAACTAAAAAAAAAAAGGGTCCAGGCAAATAGGTGTGAAAACCTCAGCGTGAGACCCTGGAGAGCCGCTGCCAGTCTGAGAAGACAATACTGACTTTGATGGACCCAGGGTCTGATTCAGTAGAAGGCAGCTTCTTATGTTCAAAAATGCTAGTGTCTTTCACCAGCAGATCTTCTTTGTTTCAGCCAGCATAATCCCAAGGATGGTGATTGGCCCTCCTTCTAGTATTTTTTTTGGTGTGTTTTTAATTTTACTTTTTTATATTTAACGGCATTTTGATTGTTTTAATGCTTTTATGTTCACCACCTTATGCAGCCTAATTGAGTATAAAGGCGACCTAAAAACATTGTAGATAAATAAATGCTACCTGATCATTTTAACTGGAGATGCCAAGAACTGAACGTGGGGCCTCTACATGCCTAGCAGATGCCATAGCTGACTATTGTTACGACCTGATATTTTGCTTACTCAGAAGTATGTCTCACTAGGGTCAATACGGCTTACTCTCAGGAGCATACACAGCATTGTGACATTAAAGCAGCGAGGACTGTGAATTGTGGTAGAACAGACCCAGGAGTTCTTTCATCCAGGAGTAGCCTGGTGCTTGGAGGCAATGCAGCACTTACTATTTATTTGATATACAAATGTATTTCACCAGCTCATGTGCAAGACAACTGCCAGTGCTATCAAATAGCAAACTGTCACTATTGCTAAAACCACAAAAAAAGACAAAATTGCACAATATAGCTGCATGCCCTAAACAGTCCGAAACATGCCATAAACAGCCATAAAAACTAGCAATAAAACTACAATAATTAACTACTTCATAAGGCCATTAAAAGATTTGCTGAAATAAGCATTACACGGTTTTTCAAAAACATCTCCACACATTAGCTGGCTCCATAGGTTTAGGGGCAACCACAGACAAGGCCATTCCACATCAGGTCTTACCTACCCTATTCAAATGGAATTATAGGAGGGTGTCTTGTGAAGATCTGAACAAATGAAGAAAGTGAGGCGACATTCAGGCCTTCCTGGATGCTAGCTTTTGACATACAGCTGCCCTGAGTGGATACCAGGAACCAATCAAGTTATACAAGCAATGGCTCTACCCATATTGAAGGATCTTGAGAACAAAAAAAAGGAATGAGCTGGTTTGATCACACTTCTTGCTAACTGATTAGTCAGTTCTTCTTGCCATTATTCCCTCAGTTACACTGCAGGGCAAAAGAAAGGAAAAGCCTTCACACTGATATTAACATAAAACATTGGGTTGATTTCTCTGTAAATGAAACCGAGGTCCAAGGGAAAGGCAAATTAACCTACAAGGAAACTGACAGCTTTATAACCTATGCCTCTGATTGAAATGTTGGGAAGTCTCCTGGCAATTCTCCCAGACATGCAGGTAGAACAGTGAGTTCACTTATTATATTAACGAAAACAATCCGGCTTTGCACAAATGCACCTTAGGCCCAGCCAAGTGTGAAGGCAAACTAGCAAGCCAAACCCTGGAGAAGAGCTGAAGCGGCTAGGTTTTTAGAAGACAAAAGTCATCACAATGCCTTACATCTTTGTGTTTTTACTTTGAAACAGATCTTAAAAGTGGGCATGGCGAAACTGAGAAAGCCACAAGTGTATTAAATCAAGGATTAGCTTGGGCAAATCTGAGGGCAATCATGTTGAAGGGTCAGAAATAGGGTTGCCAACCCCAGTTGGGGGCACGGGATCCCCAGGTTTGGGGGCCTCCGCCCACTTCAAAGTTATTAGAAAGCTGGGGGGGGGGGAATGTCTGCAGGATGCTTCATTATTCCTTATGGAGACGGATTTTCATAGGCTATAACGCAGAATTGATCTGTGATTATCTGGGACTCTGGAAGGCCTGTTTTTTGAGTTAGGGGCACCAAATTTTCAGAGTAGCATCTGGTGCCTCTCCTCAAAACATCCCCCATGTTTCAAAAAGATTGCACTAGGGGGTCTGATTCTATGAGCCCCAAAAGAAGGTTCCCCTATCCTTCATTATTTCCAATGGAAGGAAGGCATTTAAAAAAAAAACTGTGGTCCTTTTAAATGTAATGGCCAGAACTCCCTTTGGAGTTCAATCATGCTTGTCTTCTTCACCCAAAGGGTGATTAACATGTGGAATTCACTGCCACAGGAGGTGGTGGCGGCCACAAGTATAGCCACCTTCAAGAAGGGTTTAGATAAAAATATGGAGCGCAGGTCCATCAGTGGCGATTAGCCACAGTGTATGTGTGTATATAAATTTTTTTGCCACTGTGTGACACAGACTGTTGGACTGGATGGGCCGTTGGCCTGATCCAACATGGCTTCTCTTATGTTCTTGTCACACCCTTGCTCCTGGCTCCACCCCCAAAGCCTCCTGGCTCCACCCCCAAAGTCTCCAGATATTTTTTTGCATTTGACCTGGCAATCCTAGTCAGAACACAGAGAATGCCAATCCTGAGGAGAGGGAGACAGCAGCAACCTGGGAATCTTTGACCTCTCTCCCTTAGGCCTTTCTGGGACGTTTGGATGGCCACTGTGTGAGAAACAAGATTCCAAACTAAACAGACCACTGGTCTGACCCATCACAGCTGCTCTTACATTCTTAAATTCTGATTCCGGTTCATGTGATCACATGATCATATAATCACCAATAGAAAGGGGCAGAATTGTTAATGGAATTCTGACCTGACAAGGACTGGGTGGAAGCAGAGATTTTTGAACAACCACTTCTATATGGAGCCCAATTTGTGAAACTGTGGTAGTGCAATAAATAACTGCTATAATTCTACAAAGTGTAAACGTATATATAGACACCGCTTCATAAAACTGGTGCGCCTATGCAAGCCTACTAATGACCATGTATACTCACACAAGCGATTGCGTAAGATTCTGAACCAGACTGTAGTATAATTCTGTAAAAAATCAATGGCAACTTCTCTTTGGAGAAAGATTTTATTCATTTCTACAGAGCATGAGATTTTTCAGTAAATATGGCACGTCCTCTGATAAATCCATGGTGCTCATGGATTCCTCAGCACCCACCAATGTGTTCTACGGAATCTACTTACTTCTTTCCCAAAGATATCTTCCCTAATGAAAAGAGTCAATCCTTGGCTTTTGTCCACCTCACTGAAGCAGAAGATGCTTCAGAAAGACACAGAAGGACCTTAATGTCTGTATCTAAAGGGACCACCCATTTGGAAACAGCTGCCTTTATCATAGGAAGGCAGTTGCCTTGGAACATCCCAATGTTTTGTGATTGAGCTCAGCATCAATGGTGGCCACTTGTGATTAGCTGTGCACCCCATGTAAACTGATCTGTGGTGTTGCCTACTACCTATTCTCAAAACTCTAAAAGTGTCCACAAGATCCACAAAGCTGGGGAACCTCTGATAGACATACCCTTAAATATGTTGTTCATACAGAGTTGCTCCCCTACTAGGAGTAAACATCCACCAGGTATCGATAGAGCATGAGGCACTTTTCTTCCCCTTAGTTGCACCCACATAGGGACAGGGTGCGATTGTCTCCCAGGGCATTTCTGCTGAGCAGAAAGAAAACATTCAGAACCTATTAAGAAGTTATTTGATTATTTAATGCTTGTGAGGGTTTACAAGCGAACACAGGTACTGCCATAGAGTTGCCAGGTCACCCCTGGATACTGGCAGGAGGTGGGAGGGTAGGGTTTCCATCTCCATGTTGTTCGGAGATGAGGTATAGTTCCAGTGGATCCCCACATTCCATCAAGAGGCTGGCATCCCTACACTGACATGCAAACTCTGTGTGATCTTATCATAAAGCTAACCATAGTTGTCTGCATGGGAGAGATCGGAGGAGTCATCATCAAACTCTGGCTGTATTCAGCTATCACAGATAAACTGGAGACTGTTGGTAAGAAAAATGAGCTGCCCATTGTGGGAGGAGAGCAATGGAGGGAGAAGGGAGCCACATGTGAAGTCTTCAACCATTTGTTTTGATGTCTGATTTGGGAAGCTATGACACACTGGAGCCTGAAAACCAGGATGTCAAATTGAGATTTTATTTAGAATCTATGGTTTATGTTTGAGAAACAGATGTTGGTTTGTTATAACACCTGAAGTCAGATCTCATAACAAATTGTTGTTAGGTTGAATCTTTCCTAAACCAGAATATCCTTGATCTTGGCATTGTACAAAGTGAGAAGGGAAGGGAAGGGAAGGGAAGGGAAGGGAAGGGAAGGGAAGGGAGGAGGGTGTGACCTCACAAATAAATCAGGCTCTGTGACACTGCAACAACCGCCATCACCTCCCTTCTTAAACCCATTTTCCAACAAAATCCCACTACAGTGGAATGACTCACAGTAGACAGCATTCCAGAAAGAAAAGGAATGTGATGAGGAATAAATCCTCATTCTTCATGCTATAGCAACATTAAAGGGGAGGGGGGGCACCGCACTGGACTTTCTCTCCCCCCATCCTTCCCAACTAGTTTACAGAGACCAAAACTGTTTTTCAAAGTATAACTCAGAGCAATTTGTGACCTCAACCATTAAACCGAATGGAATGTATACAGATAGCTACATGCTATTTTAAGTGGCATATAACCTTAGATACTTTCATCAGTATTTACCAGTGTCTGCCTTCAAGACATCGATACTTCAAGTTCAGTTTATGTACATTTTAGTTCTAATATGTGCCTCTTAGACAACATCATTATGTTAGGTTATAAAATAGCTACAGCAAGTTAAAAATATGAAGTACCTTAAGTAATGCTCCTTCCCAGGAGACGAGCTTTGCTAGTAGTCAGTAATGCAATCAGATATCTAGAGCTATTGCAATTGCCTGCCAAAACATCACTCATGTCTATTAAGGCCTCCTGAAAAACACCATTATATCAATTCAAGCAATGTCATAATTCCTTTTCTTTCTGGAATGTTGTCTACTGTGAGTCATTCCGCTGTAGTGGGATTATGTTGGAAAATGGGTTTAAGAAGGGAGGGACCGGCTGTTGTCGCAGTGTACATTAAAGAAAATGTTCAGAACCATGTAGCTGTGTTGGTACCAACAAGACAGGAGACAAAAGAGAAGGGAGCTGTGCTACACTAGGGCAAGGGTGCACCACAGTTAGGTGGACTATAAAAGGTCTGAACTGGTGCTAAGTGGGCCACACTTTGATGGCTCGTAGCTGAGCCCTGGCTTCATTATGGTCCACATAAGTGTTGTTTTTGGGGGATGGGGGTCAGAACACCACCTCTGAGCTGTTCTTTGAACTGAGAAATGGTATTTTGACCCTTTGCCACACACAAACACAGGCGATGCCTGCGCAGCGTAGGACTGGCAACTCTGGGCTGGGGGGCTCCTGGTGATTTGTGGGTGGATACAGGGGAGTGCAGGGTTTGGGGAGAAGAGGGACTTCAGCAGAATATAAAGCCAGACAGTCCACCCTACAGAGCAATAATTTTCTTCTGAGGAACTGATCTTCAGTCTAAAAATCAGTTGTAATTTCTAGGAATCTTAGGGTTGCCAATCCCCAGGTGGGGGCAGGAGATCCCCCGTTTTGGAGGCCCTCCCCCCGCTTCAGGGTCGTGAGAAAGCGGGGGGAGGGGAGGGAAATGTCTGCTCTATTATTCCCTATGTAGATTTATTCCCATAGAAAATCATGGAGAATTGATCCGCGGGTATCTGGGGCTCTGGGGGGGCTGTTTTTTGAGGTAGATGCACCAAATTTTCAGTACAGCATCTAGTGCCTCTCCCCAAAATATCCCCCAAGTTTCAGAACGATTGGACCAGGGGGTCCAATTCTATGAGCCCCCCCAAAAGGTGCCCCTATTCTTCATTATTTCCTATGGACGGAAGGCATTGAAAAGGTGTGCCGTCCCTTTAAATGTGATGACCAGAACTCCCTTTGGAGTTCAATTATGCTTGTCACAGCCTCGATCTTGGCTCCACCCCTAATGTCTCCTGGCTCCACCCCCAAAGTTCCCAGATATTTCTTAAATTGGACTTGGCAACCCTAAGGAATCTCCAGCCGGGCCCCTCTGGAGGTTGGCAATGCTATGTTGCATCCTGGGGAAATTTCTTGCACTTGCAGGTACCTAGGCAGCCATCTTCCTACTGAATACCAAGAGTCCTCACCCCCTGTAAAAACTGATACCTACATCCTGCAGGGGATCCAGTGAGACGCTTCCAGGGAGGAGGGTCAGAAGCTGGAAACTGATATGAGCTACACAACACGGGTCGTATGGCCCACATGCAGCCCACAGGCCATATATTGTGTGTTCCAGGTCTGGTGTTGTAGAATCTGCACTAGCAGCACTCAACCAAGGCTGATGACGTTATTGGCCTGAACCTGAATGGGGCACAGTGACCTATTCAATAGCTGTGCATTTGCAAATTGCTGCCTGATCGTTCCATATCCCTGCAGCCAGCAAGAAATGCCATCTATAAAGGCACTGGGTCCTCACCCTTCTATCGAACACCTTTGAGTGGCAGCCCTCTTCATCAAGCTGAGAATTATGAGGCAATAAGGTTCAGGGGAAATGTGGGGTTTGCATTCTTCCTTCACAATGGAAGATCTGGTCTCTGGATACAACTGCGAGAGAACCAGCAAATTCATAACGTTTGTTTTTAATATGTAGATTCTGGACTTCTAAAGAGCTCCCAGTGGTCTCTAACCAAGGGACTGATTAGGTTCACACCTGCTTGGGTCCAGCAATGTACTAATATCAGATGCTCCGAAACCATTTACTGACCCAATGCAATAAAGACAAACATTAATATCAGGCAATTAAAATGAAACAACCTGGGAGCTTAAATACAGACAATACATAAAGTGCAGCTGCAACCTTTTGTGTAACTGTTATGACTGTATGGATTGATAGCCAAGATTACTTCACACTTGAAACGCTTGACAAAATGGATGGTATTGCATGAGACATTAGTGAATCAAATACTCCCATCAACATCAGTATAACTAATAATATAATAATAATAACTTTTTATTTATAACTGATGTCTTCAATTGTTGTGCTTGATCCCCTACTAGTTCCATTCATGTGTTGCTTACCAGACAGAAAACTATCAAAGATTTCAGGTTTTCACGGCTGGTAACATCATTAGGGTTTGTAGAATCTTTCGGGATCAAGTGCCGTGTTCTACTGGAGAAAGTTTTCCTTCCAGACGTTTCGTTCTCAGCTGCGGAGAACATCCTCAGTGGCGTTGCAGCCGGAGCAGGCACTCTGACCTTCTTGGCTGCTGTGCAGGTCAGAGTGCCTGCTCCGGCTGCAACGCCACTGAGGATGTTCTCCGCAGCTGAGAACGAAACGTCTGGAAGGAAAACTTTCTCCAGTAGAACACGGCACTTGATCCCGAAAGATTCTACAAACCCTAAAGACAGAAAACTGTTTGTTTGGTGACCTCTTTGGGATAATGCAAGTGATTTTGAATGAAACTGGTTTGCATAATTATATTGCTTTCTTATTTAATTGGACTTATTTAATTGGACTTTCTTATTTAATTGGACCACCCATCTACTGCTGCCACTGCCTCCAATTTTTAAAAGCACATAGTAAAAAAAAAGGGGGGGGGGACAGACCGCAGTTTTTAGCTGAGACTTACTACTTATGTGTCTCTGTGTGTCCATGAACCCATGATCACTTCTCAGATAGGTACCACTAACTGCAACCCAAAAGGCAGCCAGCGCAAGCTCTGATTTTATTCTTGGGTTGTACAAAAGCAGTCATAGTCTGCAACAACTTGGCCCTGTAAACAAATAACTACTGTGCAGGTGCAAAATTGTTGTGCACAGTTCAATGCTCGACATTACCTTTGCCAGAAAACATCAAGGCAGTCTGATCAGAATCTTCCCTTGTGTGTGACGGATGGGGTTCAAGTAAAGTGAGTTTACTTAGCAACTGTGTTTATGCAAAAGTCTCAGAATGCCTCACCTTCAAGAGCGTCTCCAGCAGCAATTTCACATCGGCTACAGCCACATACTGAGCTGTAGCCGAGGTGAAATTGCTGCTGGAGACGCTCTGCGTCCCTCTTTTTTGAAAATTGTGTAAAAAATCTATTTAATTGAATCAATATTGGTCCCAGGTCTGATGAAGACTGGAAAGAAACAAGTACTTAATCGATAGGCTTGTCACCACACTACTTTGGGACTTGAATATACATGTTTTGGACATTTGGACTGATTTCTATATACTTCTTAGTAAATCGGTCACTCACTTGCATTTTTTGTTGCGTTAGCCACCTGGAGCCTGGCGACTCTGCCATAAAGAGCGCTATCTGGGCAATGAAAGACAAACACACTTGTTGTGTCCTTCATGGGGATCTGTGCTTTTGTGCCCCAACAAAATCATTCCTCATGACCATGACACAGGCCAGTCTCTAAAATCCCAGGGATTCCTTCTCCGTACTGGACAAGGTGGACAAGGTTGTTTACAGGTGATGGAACAGTTCTAGGGAGCAGGTTGTCCTGGGGACCCGGGCAAGGTGCCACTAGGAGATAATAGTAGCATACCTGCTTCAGTCAACTATCCTGTATCTAGTCTTCTGAATCTAAAGGGGATTCAGAGGGAATCTTTTTCTGGGGGGCTGAAGTGGCAGGGTTGCCACATTCCCCCCCGGCCACCAGCAGGGGATGGGGGGGGGGGGTTAGGGCTGCCTAACGCAGGTTGAGAAACTCCTGGATATTTGGGAGCGGAGTCTGGGGAGGACAGGGACCTCACTGAGGTACAATACCATAGAGCACACCCTCCAAAGTATCCATTTGCTCCAGCGAAACTGTAGCCTGGAGATGAGCTGTAATTCTGGGGGATTCCCAAGTCTCACCTGCATCCATCTTCTCCGCAGCCCTGATACAGAGAATTTTTTTTCATGTCTAAAATACCATCCTTCAGAGCAATATCCGAATCGCCATTTTGTATGACGCATAACATTGCACTGAATGTTTCACATTGTATTCGCCATAGATTCCTTTTTAGCTGAACACGTATTGAATGTATTAAAGTTAAAGCGAACAGGCAGTTCTCTCATACTACTATCCTACACATGGGACAGCTTAATGGCATTGTGATTAATATATGCATAAGTACAACCTGCATTACCATGAGTAAAAAGCAAGTTAACGACTCGATCACATATAATTACAGAGTATCAAAAAGTCCCATATCACAAAGTCCACTGCTAGTAATGGAGTCAGAAATAAACTTCTCCTTTAGTAGTACACAGGGATAAGTTCACGGCCATTCCTTCTGAATGTTTGACTGGTCAGCTGGCTCCCAACTTGAGCATTTTTGCATGAAAAAAAAATTCAGCACAATTCTGTAAATATGAGTGTGTGTGTGTATACACACACACAGAGCATTTTCAGTTCATGACTACTTGCAGTGTAACATCCCCCTGGCTGGTGTATATTAAGACAACTCATTGATTTCCACAGGAAAAACTCTCATTATGTTTCTCCACCAATCGGGGAAGAAAGGGGTAGAGGCCATGCTATCTCATCTGAGCATATTATGAGAAGTACAAACAGAACTTCTGGAAAAGGGATTTTGAAGAACCAGGGCCTTATGCAAATCTATGGTAATCATGTCCTTACATTAAAAACAAATTGAGCTGAATAATTGTTGATTTTCCCAGTCTCCATCAAAGCCATAGTGCAATTTTTAACTTAGCAATTTAATAAACATATTTTATACGGACACACTGAGAAATGTTTAAAAAAAAAAAGGCTATGAAACCAGCTGATACAGAGGTATTTTAAACTATTCAGAAGGCAGGCTACAATGAACATATGACAATTATTTTAAATGAATTCCAATAACAAATACGCATTTCATAGATTATGAAGTTTTGCACTGCATTTTTCTTTTTTATCTTTAAAAGAAAACAATGCTAATAGTTTCCTTCTTCCTACCCTCAGTGACTATTTACTTTCTTGACACAGACTTTCAAAATACAAAAAAGGTTTTGGCCAGTTTTCAAAGTCTTTCTTCAAAGTCAACACAAGTACTTTTCGTAAAAATGAAAACATTAAGAGTGTATCTCACTAAGAAGAATGCATAATGTACCACTTTTCATTATGCACATGCAAAAAACTGTCTCATAAATGCCCATGGATTCAGTTGTCAGGACCTTCTCAACTGCCCTAGTATACAAAATTGATTTCTGGGAATGAAACTAATCATAATAGCATGCAATCTGGGGGGGAAATCCTTTCTACAAAGCAGAAAATCCGAACAACAAACCATCATTTCTATGCAAAACACGACTTTTTAAAAAGTTATTACTTTTTCAAGTTTAGAGTCAAAGTTGGTCAAAATATGGAATTTTTATCAAGCTTCTATTTGTATTTACATTTAAAGCAATACCATAACCTCTCTTGGTGAGTTATTTTAACAAAAACATTGACAAAAAGGAAACTTACCTGGATCACCTCTGGTATTAGCATTTATAGGCAAAGCATTTTGTCTTTTTTAAAAAAAAGTTAGACCCACAATTAGAATTAAAATAACTAACATCTTGGGAGGATCTCCTATTTAATAAGTTAAGGAGTAAAAGGTGCAGTTTCCTTTTTATATGAATTTCTAATGAGCATAAAGGATAAAGTTTCATTTCAAAAAAGATGGGAAACAAATATAGCTTATGTTTTATATGAAAAATCTAGATTAGCATCTATGGCTGAATTGAAATTAGCAAATTACATAGCAAGAGATATAAATTTTTAAAAATGCTGGTCCATATGGTACACAGTTCCAGCAAGGGTGAATAAAATTCAAAACAGTTTAAAATTTTTGAATGTGTTCTTTATAACAAGGTGATTTTCTACCTATTTAATTTCCTACATATCCCCTGAAATTAGTACAAATTGGTACCAAATCTTAGATATTGAGTGATTCTTCACTGGCATTTGCTCCACCTCCGCTCTTCTCCCTGTGCCGGCTCAAGCGATGGATTCCCCATTAGTTGCTCCTCGGGCGCCTCTTACATTGCAGCTAATTTCTATTACCATCACAGCAACAGGATGCTGGTTTTTTGGAGTTCCAGTTACCACAACAAGAATCAGAAGTAGCTATAGCAGCGCCCACCTCACGGCCTCACTGGATCTCTATATTTTCGTCTCTTCGGGGTATTTTTACTTGTTCTGTTGATGGGACCCCAGCAGCTTTGTTTATTCTTCCCACAAAATATATAGGCTCACGAGAACTTTAACTTAAACCACAAATTTATTGTAACAAAAAGTCTTAACTGGGGATATGGGAGATATTTACACAGGCTTATTCTTTGTTCAGTTGTTTCAAGCTTACAGTCACTTTTACTTTCTTGGATCGTTCACAGTTACACAGTTCACCGTTCCCTTTAACTCACTCTCCACCTCTAGCCAAGGTCTGGCCTCTTGGGATTGATGTGTCTAGTCTCACCCCTCGACTGGAGTCTCTCCTCTCAGCCCTTCTTGGTGTCTCAGACCCACATCCACTCCCTCAACCTCCTCACTAGATCTTTAGAGTAGTTTCCTGGTGTCTGTGACCATTCTGGTCTTAACTGACTCACACACACACAGCCCTCTTGGCTGGTTTTGTCCAGCTGGCAGTCTCTGGAAGACTTCCCCATCTCCGTCTCCAGCTCCTTCACAGGATCAGCTGCCCTCTTAGCCCTTCTGGCCGGCACTAACTGATCCTCTCAGTCTCTGTCAGGTCCCCACTGACAGACTTCTCTGACAGGCCTCCACTCTGTCAGACTCCAACTGACTGAACTCCTGCCTCAGCAGTTTCCCTCACTAAACTAACTTTTTTTCCCCTCCCTGAGAGCTCAGAGCACTTTGCCCCCACCCTCAGGTCACCTGACGCAGCCCTGTGCGTCTTCAGCTTATGCTTAACCCATTGCTTTCCGTCACATGTCCCTCCCCCTTTTGAGACATTGCGCAAGGCGAAAGGTCTCAGCCTTTTGCTGAGCAATGGGACATGGGCACACTTGCTTGGGTTACACTACGTTATAACTTTACAATTTTGTTATAACCCCAACTTCAAAATTATATACATTCTACATCAGTTATACAGTCTAATTTCTTCTATAACATTACCATACAAACAGACTTTTCTTTTTAAAATTTTACATTCTTCTTGATAGTGCATCTGCTATCACATTTTGCTTCCCAGGGATATGCTGGATGTCAAAGTTGTAATCTTGGAGCTGTAAACTCCATCTTATGAGTTTGCTGTTTGTATCTTTAACCTGGTTCAACCATTTCAGGGGAGAATGATCTGTACACAGTGTAAACTTCCTTCCCCATAGGTATGGTTTCAATTTACCTATTGCCCACACAATCGCTAAACACTCTTTTTCAATTACTGAGAGGTGTTGCTCTCGGTCCAATAACTTCCTACTCAAATACAGAACTGGATGATACAGTCCTTCCTCTCCTTGCTGACTTAGTGTTGCACCTACCCCAACATTAGATGCATCAGTAAAGAGGGTAAACTCCTTTGAAAACTCTGGAGTTTTCAACACTGGTTCAGTGGTCAGAACCACTTTCAGATGTTCATACGCTTTTTGACACTCTGCATTCCAGATTACTGGATCAGGGTTCTTCTTCTTCGTGCACTCACATAGCGGTGCTGCTATCGTGCTAAACTCAGGTATGAACCTTCTGTAGTATCCTACTACGCCCAAAAATGCTCGTATTTGTTTCTTGGTTTGGGGTCTAGGCCACTCATGTATGGCTTGCACCTTTCCCCAATCTGCTTTGATCTTACCTCCTCCTAGCACATGCCCTAAATACTTAACCTCGGCCATGGCTAGTTGACACTTAGATGCTTTGATGGTGAGACCCGCATCTTTCACTCGTTGTAACACAATGGCCACATGCTGCAAATGTTCCTTCCATGTAGCACTGTAAATAGCAATATCGTCAATATATGCAAGAGCAAATTCTTTCAGTCCCACTAACATCTTATCAATTACTCTCTGGAATGTGGAGGGAGCATTCCTTAACCCAAATGGTAACACAGTAAACTCAAAGAGTCCCTCTTTGGTTACAAAAGCTGTTTTCTGCTGATCTTTAGGATCCATAGCTACCTGCCAATAACCTTTTGTCAAGTCTAAGGTGGTAATAAAATTGGCAGCTCCAATTGTCTCGACCAACTCGTCTATGCGAGGCATTGGATACACATCCGGTACTGTGATTTTATTCAACCTTCTGTAGTCCACACAAAACCTCATAGTTTTGTCCGGTTTGGGTACTAGGACTACAGGTGAGGCCCACGGACTTTCTGATGGTACAATCAAACCCAATTTCAACATTTCTTCTACCTTCTGCTGTACATACTTGGCATTCGGGCCGGTCACTCTATATGGTTGGAGTGCTACAGGCCTCGAATCCCCTGTGTCAATCTTGTGACACGCTAGGTTTGTCTTACCTGGTACATCTGAAAAAATTGTTTTGTACCCTCCCAATATTGTTTGTAACTGGCCTCTTTGTTCTCCATTAAGAGAAGGGGCGAACTGAACCTCCTTAAGGGTCTCTTCCTGGGATATTTTCCCCCAACCCGACAATTCAGTTCCCGCACACTCTCCCTTCTTTGCAATTAAAACCAAATTACCCCTGTCAAAATAAGGTTTTAACATATTTACATGGAACACTTTACATTGTTCACCATCTTCACTTAAATTCACTACATAGTTCACGTTGGAGACCTTATGGGCGATGGTATAAGGTCCCTCCCAGGCCACATCTAACTTGTTCTTCTTCCTGGGCTTCAACACCAGTACTCTGTCTCCTGACTTGAACTCTCTGTCTCTGGACTTGGAGTCGTACCACTGCTTCTGGCGTCGTTGCGATCTTCTCATGTTGTCTGCAGCAGCCGTCCTCACCTCCTGCAGATGCTGTTGTAGTTCGTGTAGGTAAGAGATGACATCTGTCTCCTGGATGTCCTCGTTCCCGGACCACGCCTCTTTCAGAACATCAAGGGGTCCTCTGGCTTGCCTTCCATACAACAGTTCAAATGGACTGAACCCGGAACTTTCTTGGGGTACCTCCCTGTACCCGAAGAGCAGGTGTTGCAACCTCTGGTCCCAATCGTTGGGATGCTTGTATGCGTAAGTCTTTAGCATATGGTTCAGGGTGCCATTAAACCTTTCATTGAGCCCATTTGCTTGTGGGTGGTATGCTGTAGTGGTCACATGCCGGATTCCACAAGCTCTTAACAATTCTTGCATCACATTTGACATAAATGTGGTGCCTAAATCAGTCACCATCTCTTTTGGAAAACCCAATCTTGAAAACACAGTCAATAGGGCTTCCGCCACTGTCTTTGCCTCAATATCCTTAAGTGGAACCGCTTCTGGAAACTTGGTGGCATAATCTACGATAGTCAGGATGTACTTGTTTCCCCTTCTGGTCACTCTGGAGATAGGACCAACAATATCTACTCCTATCTTCCCAAAGGCTTCTGTGACTATAGGGACTGGCTGTAATAGACCCTTAGTTTTGTCTAGAGCTTTCCCCACCATTTGGCAGGCCTGACACGATTTGCAAAAAGCCCTTATGTCCTTGCCCATATTTGGCCAAAAGAACCGTTCTTGCACTCGGTCCCTTGTCTTATTGATGCCAAGGTGAGAGGCCATGGGTGATGCATGAGCCAAATCCAACACTTGCATCCTATACTTTCTTGGCAGGACTAATTGCTTCTTTCTTTCCCATACTATGTTATGTTTTCTTTTTAAGGCCACCCGGTATAGTTTCTGGTCTATCACTTTAAATTGGCATGGGTGTTCAATTGTGATCTCATTATCACTCACCCCAGTTCTCTGCCATAGTTCCTTCAGGCTGTCATCTTGTTGCTGCTCTCTGAGGAATTCTGCAGCAGGGATGGTCTGCAACATTGTTTCCTCTTCTTCTGCTGGTTGCTGTACACACACCTCAGGAGCTGCTTCTGGCCTGCTTCTGGTAACAATGTTTACAGGATTAGCTTGCTGTCTCTTTACCTCAGCAGCTAAATCATTGCCCAATAAAAGCGATGTTCCTATGTCACTCAGGACTCCCACAATCCAATCACCTTGGAACTCTCTATACTTGATAGGAACTTCTGCCAGGGCCACTTCAAATGTAGGTCCTTTAATGCCTTTTATGGTGTAAGTTTTCCCAGGCAAATACTGATGACTTTTTACTAATTCTGGCTGTATTAGGGTAACACGCGCCCCTGTGTCCCTATAAGCCTTGACTTCCTTGTCATTTACTGTCACAGTCTCAGTATATTCCTCATCCAAGCTTTCCTGTACCTTCCACACTTTCAGAACACTAGCGGGTCTTTCTGGTGGTGTGTTCTCTGGAAGTGAGGGGTTTGTTTCTGCTTCTTTCTGTTGACTCTGCACCATTTTAACTGTCTTAGCTGGTGGGGTCTTTTTTCCTTTTTCTGGGCAAAACCTGGCATAGTGCCCTATGCCCCCACATTGGAAACAAGCAGCCTGAGTCTTTCTGTAAGGAGGCGGACTGGACCGCTTTGCAGGGCTGTTGTTACCCGCCCCAGACTTCTCTGGAGAGTTCCAGACTCGGGGGTTTTTAGTTGGAGCAGTCCACATTGATCTCCCTAGATCTGATTCAATCTCATCTAGAATCATAGCTGCTTCTTCTACTGTCTTCAATTTCTTGTCTCTCAGAACCCACCTATACTGAGAGGGGACTTGGTTATAAAACTGTTCCAAGCCCACTAAGTTTTTCAGGTCTTCCAAAGTGGAAACTTTACTCCCTTCTACCCATCTGTTAAGGGCTCTGTCTAACCGACAACCTAGTTGAGAGTATGTTTCTCCAGGCTTTCTTCTGATTTCTCTAAATTTTTTCCTGCTTTGCTCTGCTGTTAAGCCAAAGCGGACTCTGACCCTTTCCTTGTACAATTGATAATCAGAAGTTTCCTCATCCCTCAGTTCAGAGTAGATTTCACTCAACTCTCCACAGATCTGAGGTCTCAAATAAATCATTCTGTCCTCATCAGCAACTCTTAAATCTTTACAGGTTCTTTCAAAATTAAACAAAAAAGCTTCCACATCATCCCCTTTTTGGTACTTAGGGAATTTCTTTTGTTCTACTGTGAGGTGCCTCTCATTTCTAGTATCACGTTGAAACTCTGGCCTTCCCTGAATCTCCTGAAGTTTCAAACTGTACATTTCTTTCTCATGTTCTCTCTCTCTTTCTGCTTCCCTCTCTCTGCGTTCTCTGTCCTCTCTTTCTGATTCCAGCCTAGCCATCTGTATTTCTCTCTCCCTTTGTTCTCTCTCTGATTGAATTTTGGCCATCTGAATTTCTTTTTCTGCTTCTATTCTGGCCAATTCCAACTGTATTTTCATAGCCTCCAAGCTCTGACTAGGATTCTCCTCAGGAATCTCTTCTTGTGTCTGCCCATCCCCCGTGGCTGTGGTAGTTCTCTTAGGAGGAGCCATTTCTGACAGGAATTTTTCACCAAACTTTATTAATTCTTTTACTGCAGTGTCCCTCTACTTTCTGTGTGTCTTAGTGACACTTATTTTGGGTTTTTTCTTCGAAATCCCGACGCTGGCAACCAATTATAGCAGCGCCCACCTCACGGCCTCACTGGATCTCTATATTTTCGTCTCTTCGGGGTATTTTTACTTGTTCTGTTGATGGGACCCCAGCAGCTTTGTTTATTCTTCCCACAAAATATATAGGCTCACGAGAACTTTAACTTAAACCACAAATTTATTGTAACAAAAAGTCTTAACTGGGGATATGGGAGATATTTACACAGGCTTATTCTTTGTTCAGTTGTTTCAAGCTTACAGTCACTTTTACTTTCTTGGATCGTTCACAGTTACACAGTTCACCGTTCCCTTTAACTCACTCTCCACCTCTAGCCAAGGTCTGGCCTCTTGGGATTGATGTGTCTAGTCTCACCCCTCGACTGGAGTCTCTCCTCTCAGCCCTTCTTGGTGTCTCAGACCCACATCCACTCCCTCAACCTCCTCACTAGATCTTTAGAGTAGTTTCCTGGTGTCTGTGACCATTCCGGTCTTAACTGACTCACACACACACAGCCCTCTTGGCTGGTTTTGTCCAGCTGGCAGTCTCTGGAAGACTTCCCCGTCTCCGTCTCCAGCTTCTTCACAGGATCAACTGCCCTCTTAGCCCTTCTGGCCGGCACTAACTGACCCTCTCAGTCTCTGTCAGGTCCCCACTGACAGACTTCTCTGACAGGCCTCCACTCTGTCAGACTCCAACTGACTGAACTCCTGCCTCAGCAGTTTCCCTCACTAAACTAACTTTTTTCCCTCCCTGAGAGCTCAGAGCACTTTGCCCCCACCCTCAGGTCACCTGACGCAGCCCTGTGCGTCTTCAGCTTATGCTTAACCCATTGCTTTCCGTCACAGTAGCCCTTAAGCCAGAGGCACTGCGGAGCGACTGGTGGGGAATGGCTTGTGCATTGCATTGTGCCAATGCAAGAAGCATGGGGGCGGAGCAAATGCCGGTGAGGAATCACTCCTTATATCTCAACGTTCAGGTACCAATATTAATCTTGAGTTTTTGATTAATTGCTTGATAGACATCTTAGGTGAAGATATAAAAATGTTAGTATGTAATCTTTTGATTAAAGCTACAGCTATTCTTTGGCTTGTTTTTGGAGGCCTTCCATAATGCTTTCAATACAAGAATGGCTGCTTTTAATCCTGAGATTAGCTGAAGTGACATATTTGCTGCAAACAAATGCTCAGTATCACAGTCTGATAAATAGGTACCCTTTATTGTTAGTGGAATCCTCATTCTGATTTGTGAAAATTAGAAAAGGGTCTTTTCACTGTGTGTTATTAGTTTTGTCTCTTTTATAAAAAAAAAATATATAAGCCAAAAAAGGAATCAATTGATATTATAAACAATTCATTTAGTTATACACATCCTCCATTTATTTATTTGTTTGTTTGTTCATGGCATATATTTTTGCCCCCATTTTTTCTTTCCTGGAACTTGAGGGCGGCTACAATGTTGATAAAGCCATAAAACATACAATAATTACACCATCTACTATTTTCAAGCTTTCACTTTTAAAAAAAGTAATACAGTCCTTTCAATTGTAAAGTTATAAGGGGAAAGCCGCAGGCTACATATTTTCCTGTATAGCTGCACAAGGAAAAGGGCTAGAGACACGTTTTTGTAAAAGAAATAAAGAAAACTGTGAACTAGAAGATCTAGCCTGTTATGATGCTATATTATCTTACCTTAATTTATTATTTCATCTCTGGGCCCACTGCTGTACTGATATATAGAATGTGCCCAATGGAACCCACTGCCTGTGACATATGTGCTATTTGTTTTATTGTATTTTATGGTTTTAGCTTGCAGTTTTTAATTGTTTTAACTTTTGTTGTTATCTGCCCTGAGCCCGCTTGTGGGAAAGGGCGGAATACAAATTAAAATAAATAAATAAATTGTGGCAATAAATCATTATTATCCTCACTGTTTGCAATGAATTTAGAAGGGTGTAACTTTCCTTAGGATTGTGCTGTTAATTTCTTTGAATGTATGTAACCCTGATTTATATCTGTCTAAACCAGGACACAGGTTTGGCTAAAGGTGCTGGGAATGGCATAGTTGTGTGGTCTATGTGTGCTTCTGCAAGTGTATCACCATGAGGGAAAATATTTCTAATAGTTGGTCAGTAATGGTAATGGGACACAAAATACTGGCATGTGCTTGTGTTAAATTCTATGCAAGGGGTTAGAACTTCATGAATATGCATAGCTGTAGAAGAGAGATTTGGGAAGGTACAGCAGCCTTTTCCAAACCTAGAGGACTTCAACTGTCAGCTTCTATTCTACTGTTAACAGGGATATTTAGAATGAACAGGACATGGTGCCATATATAGCATTTATATACTGTCTTTCTTCCTTTATGGAACTCAAGTAATAATACATAGAACACTAATCCATAACATGGCTCTCACAGCACCTGCTGCTTGGTTTCCTGTCATCCATTTGGTTCTTTGACAAAACAAAGAACCAGGCCTGGATTTCCTCCACCTTACTGGAAGAGGTTCAAAAGAACCTAGGAAGCATTACTTTTGTGTGTGCAGTGAGCACTCATTCAGACATAGAGGCTTTCATCGTTAGCTTCCAACTTCCCAACATTTTGTGATTAGCTCCAAAACCCCATGGCACCCTGTGGAGAAACACCATCTTAGTTAATGGTGGTGCTTGCTTGGGAGGGAACATGAAACTGCTAAGGCAGGCTTTGGGGCCTAGCCTTCCCTTCACTCCCTCCTCCCTTCCGTAGTTAAACCATCAACTCTAGGGGGAAAGCCTCCTAGAGGGGCAGGAAGTTCTTTTGTTTTATTGGAGTGAGGCGGGAAAAGTTCAGTTCTCGGCTGGCCCTCAAGGAGAGAGGTTGTCAGTCTGTGGGCTCCTGACTGTGGGAGAGGCTTTCTCAAGAGGGAGAGGACTCCAGGCAGTCAGACCGAGTAAGTCATCCACAAGGCAGGGCAAGTTTAGACCAGGGACGGGAGGATGTGTTTAAATCCACCTTTTATTTGTCATTCTGGTTGCTGTTCGGGTGCTGTGCTAAACTTTTACATGCAACTGCTTTTGGTTTTTTTTTTCCCTTTCCTTTTCTTTTTCTCTTCTAATTAAATATTTTTACTGTTTTGAATGCTGGCAGTCAAACTTTGTACCACATAGATCCCCAACCGCTTTAGACCACGATTTATGAAGGGGGCCCCGGGGGAAGGCCTGTGGTTGGATAAGAAGATGAAGAAGAAGATGATATTGGATTTATATCCCGCCCTCCACTCCGAAGAGTCTCAGAGCGGCTCACAATCTCCTTTACCTTCCCCCCCCACAACAGACACCCTGTGAGGTGGGTGGGGCTGGAGAGGGCTCTCCCAGCAGCTGCCCTTTCAAGGACAACCTCTGCCAGAGCTATGGCTAACCCAAGGCCATTCCAGCAGGTGCAAGTGGAGGAGTGGGGAATCAAACCCGGTTCTCCCAGATAAGAGTCCGCACACTTAACCACTACACCAAACCGGCTCTCCTGGAGGTGCCAATCCTCCAGGGGTTCCCCGAAGAAGTGCTGTGGTCTCTGTGATACCCAAGTACAGGGTGGCAGAGGACCTTGAGGCCTGGCCTCAGAGCTGGAGAGGGGGATTGGGAGTCCTGTTCCTCTCAATCCGAACCCCTAGACTGAGCAGGTGGTGGCAGCGAGCCCAAGTGGCTGGAGGAGAAATAGCTCCCTCCATAAAGGGGAACGGGGTCTGGTAGGCAAACCAGGGCCGTTCTGTCACACACCCATTCCATGATTGCTAACTGTGGAAGCCATTTTGTGATGGCAGCCACTCCCCATCCTCAATATTCCAAAAGTGCCTGGGGACTCAATAAGACGGGGGATTCCTGACACTGGGTTTTTAGAAGATGAGACCTAGACCCACTCAGCAAGGTTGCTGCACCGTGGGTCTTCAGACCCCAAATGTAGGCTAAACCTGAGAGCTCACAAAAATCCTTCTCATCAGTGAGCTGCGCCTGAGGTTCAGCGAAGCATTTCAAATAATACCTCAATACAGCTTTAATTACCTTCACAGCTCTTAGATCTTCCATGCGTCTTCCTCCAAATTCAGAGCCATTAAGCCATTTTCTTTAACCCCCTTCCCTTTCATGTGCAAAGGAAACTCATTTCGTTCGAGCCTGTCCCCTCAGGCAACTAGTCACAGCAAGGCTGTCATTGCAGCCTAGCACAAAACATAACACAGAACGCCCTGCCAACTTTTCTAGCAGCCTATTGCAATGTGCCAACCAAGTGATGCGGATCCTTGCATCTCATTCTGACAAATCCAAACACCTGCCTGGGTTGTTCAGGTAGAGCTGAGGGCACCATCATAATGAGAGTGAGTGAGGGGAGGGCTGTGTTTCTCACACCGTGCCCCCTGCCTGCCATTGTGAAAGGCTGCTTGTTAGCAAAGGGTCAGTCCTAAAGCTGCACACACCGGAAACCGTTCCCATCTCAACCTCAGCAGTCCCAAATAAATGCCTGAGATTTCCCCCACTGCCACTGGAGATGATTGTTCTACACAGGTACCTTCTCCCCATTTGATGGGCAGCTTAAAGGCAAAAAATTGATCGGAATCCTCTGGGAATAACCTGAGGGCATCTAAGTACTCATGATGCATTACACTGCTCTGTTTTCCTTCATGTACCCGACATAGGGTTGCCAAGTCCAATTTAAGAAATATCTGGGGACTTTGGGGGTGGAGCCAGGAGACTTTGGGGGTGGAGCCAGGAGACATTGGGGGCGGAGCCAGGAGCAAGGATGTGACAAGCATAATTGAACTTCAAGGGAGTTCTGGCCATCACATTTAAAGGGACTGCACAAATTTTTAAATGCCTTTCTTCCATAGGAAATAATGAAGGATAGGGGCACCTTCTTTTGGGGCTCATATAATTGGACCCCCTGGTCCAATCTTTTTGAAACTTGGGAGGCATTTTGGGGAGGGGCACTAGATGCTATACTGAAAATTTGGTGCCTCTATCCCAAAAAACAGCCCCCCCAGAGCCCCCGATACCCGTGGTTCAATTCCCCATCATTCCCTATGGGAATTGTTCGGGGAGGTGCATGATGGCTCTGGGGGCGGGGCTTCCCCCACCGGCCAGCTGGCTGGGGGAGGGGGGAAGCCTGTAAAACCGGGGGATCCCCCTGTGGGACCTGGGGATTGGGAAGCCTCACCCGACATGTCTAACAAACTCTCTCAGGCTGTATCTCTATATAGATCTTTAGGGCCCTGAGGACTGGGTTCCAAACTGTGCTTCACGAAGGCTGTGTGGTTGCTACTGGTCGGCCTTCTGTCTGCCCAGCAACACTGAATCAAAGTCAGCACATGACATCATCACGTCAGGGACTTTCCTGACATGTCGTTCTATCTACATGTACAGTTCTAAATCAGATTTCTGCAGGCCTAGCAGAAAAATAGCGTATGCAATTCTGCATCAGTAGGCAAACTAGGAGTCAAGATAAACAAATCTGCAACAAGGAAACTGGTACAGCTAGGTAATCTCAGCTTCGCTGGTCTCATGGGGCTACACGTTCTTGTGATGATTTCTACTGGAACTTACAGCTTGATTTTTATTTTTATTTTTTGGTCCCTCTGCTCGATCCATGAGCCATAACCCTGGATTTCTGGCCTAAAGTCCAACCCTGGTGGCACCACTGAACGAAAATGTTGCAACATGACAATGCTCCTGTAGCTGATCTCACAGCCTTTGTCTTGGACTGAAATCAGAGACTGTTGCTGGCCTCATCCTCAGAGTGTGGCTTTGGTTCCTCAGTGCTTTATGCCCAGATGTTCAGAGGCACTTTTCTACCTGAAAAACTGCAGAGAACATGTCACTACTCCATAGCTGAGCAGTGCTTATAGTGGCTGTGGCTGTTGGCGGGGAGCACAAAGGCAAGCATGTCCAGATGATGTGTACACCCACAGGGCAAAGGTACAGATGTGCTTGAGCAGCACTCCATGCATACACAATGCTTAAGATGCATGCATCCCCACTATAGCATTGTAATGCACACTGGTCTACTCAGCTCTAAATGTTTCCTAACAGAGTCCCAGCATCATGCTCAGTGTTCCCGTGCCCCTTCTCCCCAGGGAAGCGACACAAGGGCAGGGAGCCTCTGTGCATCCAAACGTAGCACTGACGGAAAGAAGCATAGTTACTCTGGTCAAATATTAGGGTTGCCAGCTCTAGTTTGGGAAATACCTGGAGATTTTAGGGGGTGGATCCTTGGGAGGATGGAGTTTGGGGAGAGGAGAGACCTTAGCAGGGTATAATGCCATGCAGTCCACCCTTCAAAGCAGTTATTTCCTCAGGGAAACTGATTTGGTCATCTGGAGATCCACTGTAATAGCAGGAGATCTCCAGGTGCCCCCTGGAGATTAGCAACCTTATCAAAGATCCAGGAGCCAGGTATGTGCCTGAGGCATAGCACTGACCAAGTAGCTGGACATCTTTCTCCCACCTACAAATCACCTCAACAGAAAAGATGGACAAACATTCCTTATTTTTAGTAGGATTTCCCTTGCTGTATAGCTTTTCCTATCACAGTGCTGCAGGGAGGAAGAAATCCGACTGGGTGTGACTTCAAATCCTAAAGATATAGAATCCCTTCCAAAATGAAGGCCTTGCTGCTCTTCATCAACTCAAGCCACCTCAAGTCATTTGAGTTCTTCTTCAGACCATATTTGCTTAACAGATTTAGCAGCCTCTTCCTCTTCTGTATTTTTGGATCTTTTCATCTAGTGGGAAATTTTCTCTCTCTCACTTTTTTTTTTTAAACTACCAAGAGCATGTAAAGCTAATCTATAAAAATAGCCAGTCCCTCCCTCCAAAACAAAATAGCTCTCTAATCCCTGTCAAGAAACTGTTCAAATAGTCATTTTGAAAAGCTGCTCTCACTCGTACCCAAGACAGCTGTTCTTCATACATACTGCAAATGTTTCTTTTAAATTCCGAAGGACACACAAGTTTTGATATCAAGCCAGCACCTCAAGAAATAGTGAAACCTAAACAACATTCAGAGCTGCAGCTTTTTACTGTCCTAACAAACTTTCTCCCACAACTATCGCGGTAAACCTTTTACCCCACATCCCACATTGCAAGATTAGTCAAATAACTAATGTCTGGTCCAAGCAAAACACATTTTGTCATTTCTTGAAATCGTTACCTTTCACAGAAGTATAGTATTTCTGACCAGCAGGGAGCATATGTCAACATTATCTATTATTACACAATGTCAGAACCAGAAAGGGAAGGTGGGTGGTGGCCTCAGGAACAACTTGAACAATTTTCTAAAGCAGGCATTTGAGAAGTACAAAGCCAGAATGTTTTGTCTGAGTTTAGCTGTGTCAGCAACCTGCCCCCTCCCCTGGCCGCCAGGGCAAACCCCGACGCAGCCGCCAGTGACCCAGGGCCTGGTTTGTTTGTTAGCCAGAGGTGACTGCTTGCTACACTGGAGAAGTCTGAAGAGCACATACCACACACAAACACAGCTTAAAACCCTGCCCTCTCCACAAAAGAAACGAGAGCTTTCGTTTACAATTCAGGAAAGTATATTCAGCCCGCTAAGACGAATGCAAAGACGGTACAAAACCGGTATCCTTACCACAATTTTGTCTCAGTAAAAATTAAAAAAGGACAACAATTCGGATCAGGGCTGAGCAAGAATGGTGCAGAGGGTTTAACTCTCCCACTCCTGGTTTAACCCTCCCAGGCCCTTACGCTGTTTGTAGTACGTGGAGTCTATCTCTTTAAGAGACAGGCTTAGGTACTAAGTGGAACTTCCTTTCTTCATTTGAATGGGTGTGTCTTCTGGGATATACTATTTAGCACTGGGTTGGTGGTAGTTAGGACTCCAGGTCTAATCTGTTCCTTGCCTTGCTGCTCTGCGCATTGAAGAAAGTTTTGGAGATGTCCTGCCTGCTGCATCTCTCTGGCCTTACAGCAGACCATTTACCCACCTCCACAGTGAAGACGCTTGACAGAGGAGCCAAACACCACGCTGTTAGTTCTCAAAGGGAAAAAAAGACAAGTAGAAGAAGAAGATGAAGAAGATATTGGATTTATATCCCGCCCTCCACTCTGAAGAGTCTCAGAGCAGCTCACAATCTCTTTTCCCTTCCTCCCCCACAACAGACACCCTGTGAGGTAGATGAAGATACTGGATTTATATCCCGCCCTCCACTCCGAAGAGTCTCAGAGCAGCTCACAATCTCCTTTACCTTCCTCCCCCACAACAGACACCCTGTGAGGTAGATGAAGATATTGGATTTATATCCCGCCCTCCACTCCGAAGAGTCTCAGAGCAGCTCACAATCTCCTATGTCTTCTCCCCTCACAACAGACACCCTGTGAGGTGGATGGGGCTGGAGAGGGCTCTCACAGCAGCTGCCCTTTCAAGGACAACCTCTGCCAGAGCTATGGCTGACCCAAGGCCATTCCAGCAGGTGCAAGTGGAGGAGTGGGGAATCAAACCCAGTTCTCCCAGATAAGAGTCCGCACACTTAACCACTACACCAAACCGGCTCTCCAAGTATTTGTCTTTTGTCCACCATTTCTTTAAAGGGTTATCACTGCACAGGGAATAGGGTTGCTAACTTCTGGCTGTGGCCTGGAGATCTCTTGGAATTACAACTGACCTCTGGATTACAGGTATCAGTTTCTTTGGAGAAAAATGACTGCTTTAAAGAGTAGACTCCATGGCCTTGTACCCTCTTGAGGTTTGTCTCCTCAAACCTCACCCTTCCATGTTCCACCCTCAAATCTCCTGGAATTTCTCAACCCAGACCTAGGTATCCCCCAGAATTGCAGTTTATCTCCAGCCTATAGAGATCAGTTTCTCTGGAGAAAGTGGGTGCTTTGGAGGGTGGACTCGATGGCAGCGTGGCCCACTGAGGTCCCTGTCCTCCCCAGGCCCACTTCCCAAATCTCCAGGAGCTTCCCAGTCTGGATCCGGCAGCTCTACCCCACCATCCCCCACCAGTGGTCAGGGAGGACCTAGTAAGCCTACCCAGAACTTGCAGCCCTTGCATAGAGCCCCACTTAGATTTGCAAAACTGTGCAGGTGGGACAGGGTTAACCCCTCGCATCCCTGCATGAACTTCACACAGATGCATTTTTAAAGGTTCTGAGAAAGGTTCAATCATAGACCTCCCTGAATCTTCTATGTTCTGAGCCCCTGACCGTACATTAGTGAACACTGCAGCCAGAGGTGGACTTGCATGTATAGAAAAAAGCCCTGGAACGAGATCAACCACATGGGTGTGGAACTGTTTCTTTTTGGTACTGTTTTCCAAGATTGATAGAGACAAGCAAGAAACAAGCGAAGTCTGTGTAGCTACTTACTGTACCGAGGCAGATATCTTGGAGATAAGATCACACCTCTGCTCTGGATATTTGCTGCATTTCTATACATGCTCTTGAACGCCCAGTAAGGACCAATTCTGCCATCTGATTCCATCATCATGTTCTATTTATTTACTCAAACTTTAATTCCAAGTAAATGTGCTTAGACCACATAAGAGAAGCCATGTTGGATCAGGCCAATGGCCCATCCAGTCCAACACTCTGTGTCACACAGTGGCCAAAAAAAAAATTTATACACACACACACTGTGGCTAATAGCCACTGATGGACCTCTGTTCCATATTTTTATCTAACCCCCTCTTGAAGCTGTCTATGCTTGTAGCCGCCACCACCTCCTGTGGCAGTAAATTCCACATGTTAATCACCCTTTGGTTGAAGAAGTACCTCCTTTTGTCCGTTTTAACCTGACTGCTCAGCAATTTCATCAAATGCCCACGAGTTCTTGTATTGTGAGAAAGGGAGAAAAGGACTTCTTTCTCTACTTTCTCCATCCCATGCATTATCTTGTAAACCTCTATCTACTAGGATGCAAGCCCCATTTTTTTAAATCAGAACTTGGAATGAAGTCAGTTTTCTAATTAAGATTTTAGAAAATCACTGATTGTACCAGTGTCTGGATCATACCCATACACTATTCATGTTAAACATAGAGTCTCACCAAGTCACAGCTGACTTATAGTGACCCCAGCAAGAGGCTTTCAAGGCAAGTGAGAAGCAGAGGCAGTTTGTTATTGCCTACTTCTGCAGAGCCTTCCATGGCCATCTCCTATCCAAGAACTGACCCAGCTTAGCTTCTCTGACAAGACTGGACCATTCCCTCCCAAGGCTACTGTAGCCACTGAAAAAGTACTGGAAAATGTTTGCTACCAGGCTACCAGGTGTGCATTGGCCATTAAGGCCACCAGGAAAAGTCCTGGTGAACTGATGGCCTGGGGGGTTACCCCCTGCTGGGGCTACCCTGACCCTTAGTGGGGGTAACCCTAGCCCCACATGGGATGGTTAGAAGCCATTACCAAACCCTACACAGGGGGTTGCCCAGGGGAGGTGGCCAGCCCAGCCAGGCCCTGCTTAGGGTGGGGAAGAAGGTGTCTAGCCTTGCTGAGCCCCTACAAAGTAAAGGAGGCACCTGGCCAAGCTGCCAAGAGCATGGGACAGGTTAATCAGACTCTTTTCCTCTCCCTCCTTTGGGGGCAGGGCTGGGGATGGGTTAAACTGATTCCCAGGGTCATTTTTTCCCTCTCATTCCTCCCATGCTAGCTACTTTGGCCTATGAAAAGGCCTTCTGATCCTAAACTGATTTATATGGAACTGAGGAAAGATCTGCTGCCCTTCTTGGCCTTGGCCCCACTCATTTGCAGAGCTGCCTCTCTCCCTGTGTTCTGCCACAACAATTTTGCTCACTTCAGCAGGGGCTTCTGCACAGGGCTGCCAGATCTGTCCTGGCAACCAGTGGGGAAGGGGGGGGGGGAACTTACCTGGAGAAAGGGAAAGACCTAGACCTCGTTGCCAGCATCACACCTGAAGAGACACCATCACAGTGCAACATCCAGGTGACCCTCTGGTATTTGGACAAAAACTCTATGGTAAAACCATCTTCTACCATAGAGTTTTTTGCCCAAATATCAAAGTGTCCCCTGGATGTTGTTGATGCAATTACTTCACTTTCTGTGCGACACCAGTGACAAGGCCTAAGCCTTTTTCTTTCTCCAGGTAAGTCCCCCTGCCAGCCAGCTGATCAGCAGCTGGGGAGCAGGGATCCCTGCCTCCACCAGGGGTCAGGCAACCCTACTTCTGCAGGTGCCAAGCTGCAAATGGGCAAAACCCACAACAGCCCATACATACGCTTTCTCCACTGTGGAATTGCATTGCCTGACTGTAGGGCTGCCAGCTCTGGATTGGGAAACAGCTGGAGGTTTTGAGGGTAAAGCCTGAGAAGGGCAAGTTTGACAAGATGAGGGACTTCAACATGGTGCAATGCCACAGAGCGCACCTTCCAAAGTGGCCGTTTTCTCTAGGTGGGCTGATCTCTATTGCCTGGAGATCAGTTGTAACTCCAGGAGATTTCCTGCCACCACCTGGATGTTGGAAACCTTACCTGACTGAGGAGGTCTGGGAGAAGGAGAAGGAGAAGGAGAAGAAGAAGAAGAAGAAGAAGAAGGAGGAGGAGGAGGAGGAGGAGAAGAAGAAGAAGGAGGAGGAGGAGGAGAAGAAGAAGAAGGAGGAGGAGGAGGAGGAGGAGAAGAAGAAGAAGAAGAAGAAGAAGGAGGAGGAGGAGGAGGAGAAGAAGAAGAAGAAGAAGAAGAAGAAGAAGAAGAAGAAGAAGAAGAAGAAGAAGAAGAAGAAGAAGAAGAAGAAGAAGAAGAAGAAGAAGAAGAAGAAGAAGAAGAAGAAGAAGAAGAAGAAGAAGAAGAAGAAATAATATTGGATTTCTATCCCGCCCTATACTCTGAATCTCAGTCTCAGAGTTGTCACAATCTTCTTTACCACCCCCTCCCACAGCAGACACCCTGTGAGGTAGGTGGGGCTGAGAAAGCTCTTGCAGCAGCTGCCCTTTCAAGGACAACTCCTGCAAGGGCTATGGCTGACCCAAGGCCATTCCAGCAGGTACAAGTGGAGGAGTGGGGAATCAAACCCGGTTCTCCCAGATAAGAGTCTGCACACTTAGCCACTACGCCAAACTGAAAAGCTCCCATTCTCCTGGCCTTCCACGAACTATGCAAAACTGAAGTATTCAAGAGGGCTTTTCTGAACAGGTAATATGGCTGCATAGTACAAAGCAATTCACAAGCTTAGTTGGATAAATGATTGAGATCCTGGCCTATACTGCTACATATAGCTTATTGAAAGTAGGATCCCAATATGTACTTTCTGCACCATGTCATGTTAATACTTATGCTTTACGTCAGTTCTTTCTGGTGGTTCCACACGCCTAATATCCTAATGCACTGGTTATGGAATGCTCCATTTTGTGTTTAATCTGCCTTGAGACCCGTTGAGAAAGGCAGACTATAAATAACACAAATATTTAAATCAATATACTGTAGAGACCAGAGAGTATCTCTAAAAATGACCGGTTATACCACAGCAGTAAAACATCCTGCAAGAGCACATCTGCTCCTATGTAAATCAGCGAGATTTACTTTAAAGTATGAGTGAATAGAATGGTAGCCATAGTCTTCACAGATGCGTGCTAGAAACCAGACACCCGGACTTGTCGTTGCTTGTCTCATCTTTGTCCATACTTTGGAGAACAAAATATCTTACAAATACAATCAGCTTGTATCAAAGGCCCCATGTTTTGAAATGGTATTTGTGCATTTTGGGGGTTTTTTGTGTCTCTTTCCAGGATGAATTTAATTTGAGGTCTGGAGCAGAAGGAGGGAAAATCTGAGAGCCAGTTTAGTGTAGTCATTAAGAGCACAGACTCTAATCTGGGACAGCAGAGTTTGATTCCCCACTCATCCACATGCAGCTGCTGGTGGACCTTAGGTCAGTCACAAGTTCTCTCAAATCTGTTCTTCCGTGAGCAGTTTCTGTCAGAGCTCTTTTAGCTTCACCTACCTCACAGGGTGTCTGTTGTGGGGAGGAGAAGGGGAAGGAGATTGTAAGCCACCCTGAGTGAAGGGTGGGGTACACATCCAATCTCCTCCTCCCCCTCTTTTTGCAAAGTTTGTCATCAGCAACTAAAAGCTGCTTGGGCGACTGCGAGAGGGGATGCTGTCATATGGCTCACTGAATATAAGAACAATATGATTCAAGAAGCATTCATCCTCTCTCTCAGCCGGCTTCATTTGCCCTCAGTGGCATCGTCATATAGCCTGATCTGGTTGGCTACATAACAGCATGAAATGGAGTCCAGTTTGGGAAGGCTTTGCAGGGTGTATCAAAAGAGAGCAAAGCGAGCTACTAAGGGCAATGCAAAGCAGGAAGTATCACTCTTGGTCCTCACTGACGTCATCCCTGGGCCAGATTTGATTGATGTACTAATATGCATCATCAGCACGGCATTGGCTGGGCAAGGCAGATGCAGGTGAGGGGAGTATAGAAGAAGAAGAAACAACAGTTGTGAACTATGAAAAGGTAGAAGTAAGGGGGTTTTAGTACATATTTTGGCAGTCACCCCCCCCCCAAGCATTAAGAATAATGAAATGAGCAAACATTTAGTAAACTCCATATACTTCTTTACAGGTGGTTTTCCTCACCCCAAAGTAACTCTCCTGGGTTATCCCACCACCACTGCACTTCCTCAATGTACAAATTCTGTTTCCCAGCACTGACTTGTTTTGCATACTACTACATGCCTCAATCAGAAACAGCAAGATATGAATAAATATATAAATAATGGAAACACTCTGGGGTGGTTTCTTTTTAACATAATACGGGGGGGAATACATTTTATAGCTGCCCAGTCAATGCTGTAAAGCGATGGTTTCAGCAACTATGACTCAGATGTAACTTTTAAACAGTGATAGCTGAACCAGCAGTCGCCTTTTTTGTTTTTTTAAAGCTCCCACTTTAAATGTGTAGTGATTTTTTTTAAAAAATCAGCTGCCATACAAATTATATCTTACTAGGTGAGAGCAGAGGCAAACCACAGACAAAGTATGAGTTGAGGCGCTCTGCAGCATATATGGTCACTTTTTGCAAAGGGCAATGCATATAAGATCCATGTGTGTTAAAAGGCTTCTACATGCATGAAGTGCTCATGGGCATATTTTTGCCTATGCAATGTGCAGGATGCAAATCTAATTCACAACGTTCTTTATTGCTTTGAGTGTACATTTGAACGTGCATCTCTGTCTATGCTCCTGCGCACCTACTCACAAATTAAAGTCTTTGTGTTAAACCAGAGGTGGATCTTAAGTTCAGCCTTGGATTTTCAATGAATGCATTTGATTCATTAATCAAAACGTAGTTAATCAATTAACTGATTGGTCAAGTGCAGCTCTGGTACCCATTTAAGAATTGAAGAGAAAATATGAGGCCCAGTTCTGTTTCATATTGGAAACATCTTCAGAGAGAACTCTCTGGTAGCCCTTGCCTAGTCCCATCCATGACAAGATTGACTTGAACCATTTGTTGCTTGAGCTGAACCTTCTGGAACCCACAACCTCTCAACAAATACTGATCTCAGTGGATTGGAAGGCAGAAGTGTTATGAACATCGACATGGGTTTGAGCAGGATTTCCTGTTCTATGGGACAGATTCCTAGAAAAAGAGGCAAGCATAAAAATTCTCCCAATCCTCTAGGAAAGAAATAGCCTCTTAGACACTGTGGGAAATTCATGATGGTATATCTGAAACAGCCAGGAAAGTTAGAATGAAATATGCTAGAGCATAAAGACTGGATTCTAAAATAAATGGTTAAAATGTCTAAATCTAGCTTCTGCGATGGAGTGTGTTTAGGCATCAACTCCAGGAAAAGAGATTGTAAAAGATGGAAAGATAATGGCAAAATCATAAAAGTTACTAATATGTTATTTTGAAATGAAGAAGAAGATATTGGATTTATATCCCGCCCTCCACTCCGAAGAGTCTCAGAGCAGCTCACAATCTCCTTTACCTTCCTCCCCCACAACAGACACCCTGTGAGGTGGGTGGGGCTGGAGAGGGCTCTAACAGCAGCTGCCCTTTCAAGGACAACCTCTGCTAGAGCTATGGCTGACCCAAGGCCATTTCAGCAGGTGCAAGTGGAGGAGTGGGGAATCAAACCCGGTTCTCCCAGATAAGAGTCCGCACACTTAACCACTACACCAAACTGGCTTGAAGTATGAACAATTGCTAAGAATGTTATTAAACACGCAATCATTTAATATTTGGGGCTTGCCCCATCTCCTGGAAATCAAAATTACACATCTATGGAGTGCTGCATTTGATGCTGCTGACAGCATAAACGCAAGTTTATCCGGAAGCATTAGAGGTTCATGCAAAACCAAATAAAATCAGAACAGGATTTAAACCTTGTGGTCAGATGAAGAAACTACAACTAAAATAGTTTGTTTATCCAGCGGACTGTGGCATAAATTCGTAGACTTTTTGTCAAGTGTATTTATTTATCTCCAGCTTATTTTAAATTACAACTGTAGGATTAAAGGCGAAGAAACTATGCATGTTTGAGGACTTCTTTTTTAAAAAAAAAACATGTAAATAGTTTCCTTGGTCACAGCTTTTTATTGCTTATTTTTATGCCTCCATAAAGGCTTCTTGATAAGAGGCATCTTTGGTGGAATTTCTACATATTTTGTCTGTAGTTCAGGGCAGCTGGTTTCTTTCCTCTCAGAGGAGAAAATATATTTATCACTGCAACAGTGACTCAAAACAAACAGGAAGTCTTCATCAGCAGACTCCTGGGCAATGCAGATACTAAGGTACTGGCAGAAAGGAAACAGGTCTCAGGCTGTGGAAGACAGACATACAGTGTATATTATAGATAGCTAGATTAGAGAGATCTGCACAATTATTACAAACCATTTTTTTTAATCTGCAAAGGGAAATTTCCCTGGAGAACTAAAACGGGCTTCTGACACAGTGTGGTTCTATGAAGTTTCCCTTATGCATCTGAGTTTGTCTGAGGAATGTGACCTGGATAGCACGGGGCCAATATTTTGGGCAAATCCATGTGCTGAAGAGGAAACATGAGGCAAAGTGTTCTATCAATTCCCCCCTCCCCCTGATGATACAGCTGCAGCTAGGAAAACCACTCTCTACACTCCCTGAGAGTTCTGAACTATTATTTCATGTAAATACCAAAATTAGCCAATAAAGTCTATCTTCTTGTCGGCTTAAGGCAGGAAAAATAGCAGTTATTAAAATAAATATTACTCCTAGACGATTATTTTTAAAACATTGTGTTGGAGGGCAGCGGTCATTATTGTTCACTGAAATATAATCTCCAAGGGTGACTGGAATGCGTCTGAAGAATGGAAGTACATTGGCTGCTAAAGCACACATAAATAAATGTTAACAGCCCGTGGGCCAACAGTAACTTTATAGATCCTTATCTTTTGCTGAACAGTGTCCGACCCTGCACACTGCGTAACAGTGCTTTCTTCTTTTAATTTTCCTGTGTCTGAGTGATATTTCAGTAAGCCTTGGACAACAAGGAGGGCAGGCTCACATAAGCCTTTGGCCTGATTAAGTTATCTGAAAATTTATTCTGGCTTGCTCCAGTAGCAATATACTTTCTTAAAGCAAAGTGTCATAGACATGCCTACACCATACGCTTGAACTAGATCAATGGTCACAGATCTCTCACTATTTCTATACAGTCTGGAATGATCCATTGTCATTAACTTTGAACGTTTTGCTATTTGTCTTTCATGTGAATGCTATAAGAGGTGGGAATCCATGTTTTAACCAAGGTCGTTTTCGCACTCACCTTCCGCCGGCGCGACCCCCCTCTTCACCGCGCAGGATCTGCGCGGATTTCGCACTAAACGCTGCGGAGCAGCCAGAAAAGCCGGAAGCTCCCGGCGCAAAAGCCTCTCAAACTGAAACCGCCAAAAAGCAGTTTGGCGTTTGCGCGGCTTTTGCAACGGGAGCTTCCAGCTTTTCTGGCTGCTCCGCAGCGTTTAGTGCAAAATCCGCGCAGATCCTGCGCGGTGAAGAGGGGGGTCGCGCCGGCGGAAGGTGAGTGCGAAAACGACCCAAGAGAGTTAAGGAGGGGGGGTACTTTGTATATTGCTTGATTGTTTAAAAAGTGAAAGACAACATTTGGGTCTGGTTGCCAGAAATTATTGCATAGAAGTCAGTTCTGAACCTACTGAGCCTGCATAATACATATATGTGCATAAGATATATTGATAGTGCAATCCCAAGCAAAGTTGCCCTCTTCCAGGCCCAATGACTTTATTAGGAGGATTCAACTCTGTTTAGGATTGCACAGCAGAAGAAAAATGTGTACAGTCCCCTTTGTCATTTCAGTTTGGCTCAATTTGTTTAAGAAACTGCAGGGTCTTTAACATCATTCTGTCACACTTTCAGGGCTCATTACTCAGCTTTGGTAATTTTTTCTCATTGGTTTCAATAGAAAACATGTACACCTTTAATTTCCATTCTCCAGCTGGAATGAAATTCTTGAGACTGTATTATTCACCTAAAGGAGCCTCCATTCTGCCCAAACGTCCCCATTTTGGAGGCAACGCAAGACACAATATTAATCCAATTCAGACTACGGGGCAATTCTCAGGGACTGTAGATTTCACTCAGTGAATCCTCACTGCCAAACAGAGAGGAAAAAGATGTCCTAAGTCATTTCCCTATCAGAATGGGCACCCAGAGACAAGGGCTTGATATCCCCTCTACTCCCCTTTCCTTTTCCCAAAACTAGGGTACTGATACAAGTGAATGTGGGGCCTATATTTAAACCTGTTCTAGACATGAATAAGCAAATTTGTGCAGAATAGGTCTGCCCCCTACCTCCAGATGGTTTTTGATTGAAGAGAGACACTGCGCTGTTTTCTTGTCACACTCTCTGAAGGGTGTTTTCTTTGTTTTTACTGCTACAGGATACAAGTCCAATAGCTTCTGCTCTGCCAAGCAGGCAATAGATTCATATAGTATGAGGAGCTCTTTTCTAGGGTTGCCAATCCCCAGGTGGGGGCAGGGGATCCCCCGGTTTGGAGACCCTCCCCCTGCTTCAGGGTTGTCAGAAAGCGGGGGGAGGGGAGGGAAACGTCTGCTGGGAACACTGTTATTCCCTATGGAGATTTATTCCCATAGAAAATCATGGGGCGTTTTCGCACTGACCTTAATCAGCAGCGACGACCCTCTTCACCGCGCAGGATCGGCGCGGATTTCGCACTAATTGCCGCGGAGCACCCGGAAGAGCCGGAAAGTCCCGCGGCTTTTGCGGCGCAAATGGAAACTGTTTTTTGGCGGTTTCCGTTTGCGCCGCAAAAGCCGCTGGACTTTCTGGCTCTTCTGGGTGCTCCGCGGCAATTAGTGTGAAATCCGCGCCGATCCTGTGCGGTGAAGAGGGGCGTCGCTGCTGATTAAGGTCAGTGCGAAAACGCCCATGGAGAATTGATCCACGGGTATCTGGGGGCTCTGGGGGGGGGCTGTTTTTTGAGGTAGATGCACCAAATTTTCAGTATAGCATCTAGTGCCTCTCCTCAAAATACCCACCAAGTTTCAAAAAGATTGGACCAGGGGGTCCAGTTCTATGAGCCCCAAAAGAAGGTGCCCCTATCCTTCATTATTTCCTATGGAAGGAAGAAATTGAAAAGGTGTGCCGTCCCTTTAAATGTGATGGCCAGAACTCCCTCTGGAGTTCAATTATGCTTGTCACAGCCTTGATCCTGGCTCCACCCCTAATGTCTCCTAGCTCCACCCCCAAAGTCCCCAGATATTTCTTGAATTGGACTTGGTAACCCTGCTCTTTTCAGTTATTACAGTTGGGGATGTCCAACTGAACAAACCAGTTGCATTCACTACCCGTGATCCTTCTGACAGACACATTCCCCAGAATTGAGCACCATGTGTTATGCAGAGTATGCATGTGGTGCCCTGCACATATTGGGAGGATTGTGGGTAGAGCGTCCCCCCAGTATGGGCAGTTGGACACTCCCAAACAAGTGACAAGGGCTTTGTCCTTCCTTGTTAATAATACAATAAGCTTACAGAGCCAGCATGGTGCTAATGTTTAAGAGTTAGGGTTGCCAAGTCCAATTCAAGAAATATCTGGGGACTTTGGGGGTGGAGCCAGGAGACATTGGGGGTGGAGTCATAAGCAAAGTTGTGACAAGCACAATTGAACTCCAAAGGGAGTTCCGGCCATCACATTTAAAGGAACCACACACCTTTTAAATGCCTTCCTTATATTAGAAATAATGAGGGATAGAGGCACCTTCTTTTAGGGCTCATAGAATTGGACCCCCTGGTCCAATCTTTTTAAAACTTGGAGAGCAGTCTGAGGAGAGTCATCAGATGCTATGCTAAAACTTTGGTGCTTCTACCTCAAAAAACAGCCCCTCCAGAGCCCCAGATACTTCCAGATCAATTCTCCATTATACTCTATGGGAATTGATCTCTATAGGGAATAATGAAGTGCCCATCAGACTCCCCTCCCCCCATTTCTGATGACTCTGAAGCGGGGGAGGGCCTGCTTCCACCTGAGGGGCATCTCTACTAACGAGTTGCTGAACTTCCAGCTTCTTCAAAGTAACACAGAGCAACCAAAGGTTCAAGTTTGCCTTTCCTATGCAAACGACCTCAGAAAAGCTTGTGCAACCAACGGAGGGTCTGGGCTGCTTTCACAGCCACCGGGAGCAGCCATGTTGTTCTGCCTGCTCCCCCCCTGCCCCCATTCAGCCTTAAAGACACAGACACACCATCCCAAGAGGAAGCCTTTCCAAGTGGAGTCTGAAGCCTCTGGAGTTGGAAAGGCACATGGTGGCTGTGGGGGCGGGGCTTCTCCCCGCCAGTCAGCTGACTGGGAGTGGGAAGGAGCCTGGGAGAATCCCCACTGGGGCCTGGGGATTGGCAAGCCTATTAAGAGTGGTGGCCTCTAATCTGGAGAGCCGGGTTTGATTCCCTGCTCCTCCACATGAAGCTTTCCGGATGACCTTCGGCCAGTCTCATTTCTCTCAAAACTCTCTCAACCCCACCTGAATAGCAACAGCTCCAACAAGGTAACGTACTACCATTCTCATTTTGCATAAGCAAAGATAAAGATGTCGTGCCTTTCTGTCTGTTTAAATGAGTACTTTTTGAAGCTGGGACAGACAAAGGAAAAAACACCACACCACAATTCCCTTAAGAGCCCCATAGGAGGATAAGAGTCAGGCCAAAGTGGTTTGTTTCTTTAAGGAAGGTTCTTTTTAAGGACTATTTACAAAGCCTTTGCATCCATGTGTTAGGGCCACATATTTCACATTCCTTGAGGGAAAAGGCTGATATATTTCACAAAGGAAAAAGGCTGATGCTGCATGTCCATTATCAAACCTGCATGCTGCCTATACATGACTAAAATGGATTTCCCAAGCATCCATGCAGTTTAACACGCGTGTGTACCTGCCACACAGAAAGACGCCATGACAATTCCAGTCTACAAGGATGTGTTTGATGTACTAATATTGCAGCATTCCGACTTACAGTTATTGAAGCTGTAGTGAAGGAAACATGTATGTTACATCCAATGTTAAAGTTTTTTTGCATTAATAGTCTTAAAAAGGGAGTCACACATGCCTCTACGAAACCTTGTTCAACTCTATGACAGACAAGCTGTTTAAAAACAAAGGGCAAAAGCATGCTAATCTTTTCCCCTCTGCTCAGTTATTACAGCAAACTCAACAGTGTCAGCTTCAGACTGACAAGGCAACTAAAATTGCAACCAAACACAATACAACACATTTTTTAATGTGAAGAAAGGTGTTTCAAATGTATGGGGAAGGCTTTTGCCCCTCATTTACTCTTCCTTCATTGAATGGTTGGTTTTATTTATTTATTTATTTATTTATTTATTTTATGGACTTATATCCCGCCCTTCTCACCGAAGTGTCTTCCCCACCCCTTTTGTTATCAATGTAGCTATCCAGAGGTCATTTTGTAGAAAAAATAGGCGGTGGAGCTCATCCAGGGATTGTTATGCAGCTGCACATACTATTCAATGGACAAGGAGGTGGAATGCTTGGAAGGAGGAGGTGGAACTCTCAGAAAGGTTCAGGAGCTGTGCTCCTGTGAGCTCCCGCTGAATTCCAGGCCTATAGCTATCAATGTATTGAATAAACAAAATATCCTTTCACTATCATCATGGCTTTTAGACATTTAATATCTGTCAGTAAAATGGGTAGCTAGTGTGTGAGCCCATGGGATGGTAAAAGGGGGAGGGGAGGGGAGACCGGGGGAAACTCTTGAGGATGCAGGGTAAGAGAGTTTTCTGAAAATGCCACCCATCCTTTTGCCTGCTGAGAAACTCCTGACAATAAGCAGTGTCTGAGGGCTGTACATATATGATGACATCATGATTCCAGGAAATGTTTATCCCAGTCAGAGAGGAGTACAGGCAGGCATCAGCCCTCACTGAAAGAGCAATCCTTGGTAGGCCCTCTGTCTTTTGACTAGCACAGGCCACTGAGGGTGGATCAGAAGAGGAGGTGCAAGCTCACATGCATGACCTGCTCCCCTCTGGTCTCCAAAGCCATAGCAGAACCTGGGCAACTGCCACTCATGCCAGGAAGTGCCCAGTTAGAGAAGAGGTGTCAAGCATGGAAGTTTCAGATAACCAAGTAATTGTTTAATACAAAGTCTCAGTTTATTGATAATCCATTGTTGCTTCAAGGTGGAACACCTTGAAAGTGATACAAAGTACTTTATGGTATGAAGCTTTAAGGGTTACATCAAACAGCATAGAACAGATAGTTAAAAGACATAACAAGGATGTGTGAATTGCTACAAATATGCACCTCGCTATCTTTGCGGTTACAACTTCCTTCGGTCTCATGCATTCCTGTTACAGTTGATAGTTACTACATGGAAACCTTTCCAGGAGGCGCCTACTATCAAAGCATTACATTCCTACATTTGCTATTCAAAGGTAGGAAAGGGAAAAGGAAGGTAATAGCAAAAAGGGAACTACTTAACTTTGATATGCAATTATACAGAAAAGAATTCTAAAGAACAGAACCAAACTTTCAACTTAATACCGAGCATAAACCATATGCTTGACAAACTGCCCCCCTAAGGTCTTCTTCAGGGTTTGTCTGGATGCAGTAGGTAAAACTTCTTTATTAACCGGGGAGCCCTCACATTTGCAGCTTTCACCCATTCATTGTGACGAGGGGGGAAAGTGTTTCCACCTGATTAAAAAGTATAGTACCCCCCTCTTTAATCTTGCATCCAGTATTTCATGCACCTCATGGTGACTCTGACCCCCAATTTGGATAGGTTGCGGAGCTGGTGGTTGCGGATGCCAGGTCATCGCCCCAGGGTCCCGGCATAATAGACTGCAATGAAAGACAGGGTGAATTTTACTAAACAATTTTGGTAATTCTAATTCCACTGTCACTTTGTTTATGATTTTCTTTATTTTGAAAGGTCCCAGAAATTTGTAAGCTAGTTTTTAGATACTTGGGGTAGTAGTAAGTTTTTAATGGATAGGAATACATTTTCTCCTACTTTGAAATCCCAGACTGGAGTGTGCTTTTTGTAAGTGTCTTTGGCTGCTTCCAAATTTTCCTGTATCACTTTCCATTCTTTTCCTAAAGTCCCCCACCATTGCTCAAACATGGAAGGTAATTCAGTTGATTCGCCTCCAGGTAGTAAAGGGAAAGGCTTCCCTTTGTAACCATTCACTATCCTGAAAGGCAAGGTTTTGGGGAGCTGTGCACACTATTATTGTATCCATATTCAGCGAAAGGTAACAACTCCACCCAGTTTCACGTTGGTGTTGGTGTTTCACGTAGCACTGTAAATATTGCCCTAGAAGCGCATTCACTCTCTCCGTCTGCCCGTCCATCTGGGGGTGGTATGCCGAACTCAAGCCTTGTTCTATATTGGTTAATTTGCAAAACTCCCGCCAGAAGTTGGCAACGAACTGTGGGCCCCTATCACTAATGATCTTATCTGGGAATGAGTATAGTTTAATTACGTGTTGAAAGAACAAGTATGCTAACTTTTTGACATTAGGCAGTTTGGTGCAAGGTATAAAATGGGCTTGCTTTGAGAATGTGTCTACTACTACTAGGATCACTGTTTTCCCTTGGGACATAGGCAGTTCCACAATAAAATCCATGGAGATTACTGACCACGGTCTCCCCGCTGTTTCTAATGGTTGTAATAATCCAGGTGGTTTTCCTCCCCTCTTTTTTGCCATGATGCATACAGGGCAGGTAGATACATACTCGGAAATGTCTTTTTTTCATTTGTGGCCACCAAAATTGTCTATTAACTAAATGCAGGGTTTTAACGTAACCGAAGTGCCCAGAAATTTTATTATTGTGACACATTTGTAATACTTCTCTCCAGAGGCTCTCCGGTACATAGAGTTTCTCCTCGTGATACCAAAAGCCCCCTTCCTCTCTGAGGACTCCTTCTGGCTTAGAGTCTCCTTCTTTTTCTACTTCTTTGATCAGTCTTTCTCCTCCCCAATTCTCTCCAGTTTTACTCTTCTTGGTTTTTGATCTGGTGGTGACCATCCAGACTAAGTGAACGGGTGATATAATTGAGTCTATCACCTCTGACTATTGTGCTGGGGGATTTGGATAAGGCATCAGCCAAGAAATTTTTTGACCCGGGGATATGTTTCAGGGTGAAGTCAAATTTGGCAAAAAAGCCCGCCCACCTAATCTGCTTTTCAGTTAACTTCCTACGCCCTGTAAGGGCCTCTACATTTTTATGATCTGTCCAAATCTCAAATGGCACTCTGGCTCCCTCTAGCCAGGACCTCCAGGTCTTTAAGGCGAAAGTTACTGCAAATGCCTCCTTGTCCCACACAGACCAATTCCACTGTTCTTGAGAGAATTTTTTGGAAATGTAGGCACAAGGACGCAATCTCCCCTCCTTATCTGCCTGCATTAATATTGCTTCTACGGCCACATTGGAAGCATCGCACTGGACCACGAAAGGTTGCAGTTTGTCTGGGTGACTGAGAATGGATTCACTAGTGAACAGTATTTTCAATTTGTTAAACGCCTCTTGGCATTTGGGGGTCCATGCCAATTTTGCTTCCGGCCTTTTCGCTTCCAAGCCTTTCCCTTTTGTTTTTAACAGTTCTGTTACTGGTAACAAGGTGTGTGCAAAACCCTGAATGAAATTACGGTAAAAATTCACGAATCCGAGGAATGATTGTAGTTGTCTACGTGTCCTCGGGGGTTCCCAATCTAGTACTGCTTGTATTTTGGCTGGATCTATAGCCAGCCCCTTCCCGGATACTCGATAACCCAAATAATCCAACTCTGTCTTGTGGAACTCACATTTAGATAGCTTAGCATACAGCTTATGTTCGTATAAAGTAGTGAGTACTTTTCTCACCAATTTTACATGGGAGTTCAAGTCTTTTGAATAAATAATTCTGGCGCTTCCCCAGCGCCTGCTTGCCTGGCTCCATCTTCTTCAGGCAAGCGTGGGATCGCTCCAAGTGGCCCCAGCGCTTTGCAAGCGCCAGCTGCGGAGGGGGCAGCGTGCTTCCTACTTCCCTGTGTGCCTGCCTTCAGCTGTGATGTTTAAAGCAAGCGCTGGGATCGGAGTGGGGAGGGAGCTATCCCAGCGCTTGCTTTAAACATCACAGCTGAAGGCAGGCACACAGGGAAGTAGGAAGCACGCTGCCCCCTCCGCAGCTGCGTTTGCGAAGGGGGCGGGTGCTTCCTACTTGCCTGTGTTCCCCTCAAATTTTGTCCCTGACTGAGACTCACATCCCCCCTTTCCCCCTTGCTGCTGTTGTCGCTGCAGGGCCACTCTCTTCATGTTAGTCTCCACTTTGCCAGCTAGTTGCACCCACCCACCAGCATAGTGGGGCAAGCCTGCTGCAAAGCCCGATCTAACACACTTGCATTCAGGCCCCTCTGGAACTGCTCAATTTTCATCACCTCGTTCCAACCTCGGACTTTTGCCGTGTTGGCTCTAAATTCAGCAGCGTACTCATGTACTGACTTCGACCTCTGTTGCATGTCTCGGAGGGCCGTCAGCACTCGGGTTTCTTGTAATGGGTCTTCATACTGGGTGAGCAGCGCCTATAAGAAGGCGGCCACAGTGTCCAATTCTTGGCTCCTGGTCTCGTACAGGCTCACGTACCATCTCTTGGCAGCTCCCTTCAGTTTGGACCCCAAGTAATCCACCCAGCTGAATTCGGCTGGGAAAGTATTTCACCAATAGTGCATGTAACTATTTGCTTGGATAGAGAAATATTCTACCTCTTCAGGGTCTCCGTCAAATTTCGCATCCAATTCTCTCCCCCTGCCATAGTCTTGGGGGCCAGGCACCGGCACCAGTGGCGGTTGAGCTGGAGCCAGGAGTGGCAGGACCACTGGTGGGGCCGAGGGCTGTGGAAGCGGTGGTGGTCTTCCAGCTGGGATTACTGGCACCCCCCTCAGAACCAAGTGTTTCAGCATACGATCGATCTGCCTTCTAATTTCTTGGGCCATGAAGGTGGCGTTGGCTTGAAGCTCGTCCCTCAAGCCTCTGGCCATGTCTGCCATTTCATTCCTCACGGTTTGGAGTATGCCTCTCTCAATCGGCCCTCACCTCTCCTCTCCTTTGTCTGGGCCAGGTTGTTCAGGCTTCCCTCCTCTGTCTTCTTCATCGGGTCAGGATTCTTCCTGTTCCTCACCTTCCACTGGTGGGGCATACTCCCGCACTCCTCCTGGACTTTCCTCCCTGATCATCACCGTCACCCTGCGGGAATGCTGAGTAAGGATGGCGTCCCTCTGGGCTAGTGCTTCTTCCATCAAGGTGGTCGAAGTT